>NW_025110531.1:410-118444 GCF_011392965.1 Frieseomelitta varia | reverse complement strand
AAAAAAAAAAAAAAAAAAAAAAAAAGAAGAAGTGTGCCAACGCGCGAGAAACAAAATCGCTTCCATTTCACACGCTAATAAAATCCGTATCATATTTTCGTGTTAACGAATCGGCCCGCCGTCTGCAGAAAATTGCTATCAACCGTTTGAATCGATACCTCGCTCGCCGAGGCAACGCTCTCCGTGAAAATCGGCCTGCCGCCGCGAATATTAGACGTTCTCGAAACGATTTCATTTCGGATTACCCGAAGTTCGTTTAGAAACTGCGCGACGACGACTCAGTACGCGAGATATTTAACCCTCCGCTTACTGTACCGGGGTCACAGTTTTGACCTGTGCCGGGCGTTGGTTGTGTTAGTGATCATCACTAACGCATCATGTGTTCGCCAAATTGCCGAAGTGACGACGACTAAAGAAAATTATCAGTTTCTGGTAACGTTCTGAGGAAGAAAGACGTGTGCAGCAAATCGAAGCAATTTTTTATTTCAAAGTTTATTTCATATTTTAGTTATTATTTTTATTATTGTTTTTATTATTGTTTTAGTAATTTAGTATTTAGTATTTAATAGTTTGTATTATTTTTTTTAGCATTTAATATTTTATACTATTTTTGTATTTAGTATTTAGTATTTTATATTATTTTTGTGTTTGCTATTTAGATTTTAGTTTTCAGCACTATTTTAATATTTTATATTTTCATTATTAATTTACTGTTTTTAGTTTTGTTCTTTTTATCACTTTTTTCGTTGTTTCTATTTGTTGACGCAATGTCTTCATTGCCAACGAGCAATCTTTCTTTGTCTTCTTTTGCTCAATCTGCACAAGACGTTTCTGACAGTGAATGACACAAATGTATAGTAAATGTATGTAACTTTATTATTCATGTGACTATTATTTGTTCCTTATACTCCTACATGTTCCTATATGAGTCGGGTGTCTGCGTTGGTACAATATCGGTGAGCCGTTCGGACAACCCTAAATAAGTATTAGTGGAATATCCGTGTGGATCAAAATGACCCGGGCGCAGGACGCTGAGGTTCAGTAGTCGGAGGGTTAAACACGAAGTGAAAAAAATTCCACAAACGAATCTTTGATATTTTTCAACAGCTTGAAAATTGAATGACTGGATATATATATACTGATGCAAGATATGCAATAATAAATCACCCTACGAGTTACGTTCGCGCGAGGGGCAAATATGAGAAAGCTTCTACACTCTCATCTCCAAACGTAACTCCGAAAATTCATTTAATCGAACGTGCCACGTCGTGAAATTCCTCCGAGTGTTCGAAAGTTGCGCCGAATTCATGCGGCGGAACGTGATACTCGGCCCTTGTACGTACGCGTACTGCATTACAGGAAGAATTTCGAGGAGCCGAGTGAAAGGAACGAGCAAGAAAGAAAAGTCGAGTTTCATTTCACCAAGACGAGTATGGTCGCGTATCTCCATTATCTCTTTCCGGGAGCGGCATCGATAACAGCATCTCGGCAGGCAGCAGTAACTCAAACGAGGATTGTAACCGCGGCAGCGTGCAGCTCGGGAGCATACTCTCGAACAAAGAACCGCGCGGCGTGTATCGACCAAGCTTATCGATGCGCCTTTTCCTTTTTCCCCAGGATTATTCGCGTCTGAAACCTTTTCCTTTTTCCTTCCTTTTTCTCTCTGCTCTTTCTTCGTGGTCGTCGATAAATGGACGCGTACCGCGCGCTGGATCGAACACACTTCGACCAAACCGCTCTCCCCCCTAGGCGTGTAGTTAATCCAGGATGAAGGTGGTACATAGGCGCATCGAGCGCGATATGACGCTCGTTCAAAAATGCATCCGATGCACGAATCCGCGTGTCCCGCGGATTTATAGACTCGCACCGGCTGAACGATGAAGCGTTCATCTCGTTCGAGCGATCGTGAGATCGAGGCCGGACGAAGGTACACACAGTGACTGCTAATATTCGGCCGACAGATATTGAAACCGTTGTGATTTCGTGAAAAGAAATCTCGCGCGATAGTGAACTTGGAGCTCGTTTCGAAGCTCGAGGCATCTACTCGAAAAGCGTCGTTTGTTCTTCGTTTTAAAATGCAGCAGATGGTAGAGAACGTTCTTCTCGACGAAAATTGTCATAGCATGTAAAAGCATTGAGAAACTGTTTTTTCATGAATCTAGAATGGATTTGAAGATTGTTACACGATCCTTTTTTCGCCAACTTGATTGAACTTTGAATATAAATTTTACAATGATAGTATAAATTCATAAATCTTAAAATATTATAAATTTTCGTCATTCGGACCTAACGTTCAAAGTTCAATAAATAAAGTTCAGCAAGTTTCGTGAAGGGAAGGCTTCAATTTTCAGGTCCATCGTAGATTCAGATATTTAAAAAAAAAAAAACATTTATAACATTTGCGAGAAGAAGAGCATCATTACTTGACGTAATGGATGACGCGTTTTAAAAACAGAGGCTTCAAGCTTTGAAACTAGTTCAAGTTTATTACCGTACAGTTGTCCTTATTACAAAATTACAATAGTTTCAATATTTAACGTCCAAATATTAATCACATATTTATCTACGCTCGCATTGTTGGATCGGCGTGTGTCATATTAATTAAATTTTCCGTTTCATAGCGGCTTCGTCGATCAGGCGATATCCAGCTGATTCTAACCAGCTAATTTCTACTTTATTTGATTTTATTTTCGATACAGCGCGTCTCGAACCGTATAGTCATCGTGTTTTCGAATGAATTGTTCATGGAAATGGCGGTGAGTTCGATTACTTATCGAAGGAGACGGGCGTGACGACGGAAAAAAGGAAGAGTATCACGGGCGGTCTGGGATGAAAATAATTCACGTCCCGAGGGGGCCCTTGGCGAAAATTACCAGCCTGGCCCGAAGTATTAAACTTGTTAAGATATTTAGAGCCCTATGGAGATTCGCTGTGAATTACGACGGGTAAACGAGCGAAAGGCTGCGTAAAATTTCCAAGGCGTCGCCGTAGGAGCTTGATAAAAAACCCGCTCGTTTCTGGCCGGCTGGCTGAGACGTGCCTGCGCGAAAAATGGCTGTCGCAGACAGCGCGAACGATCCCCTGTTTCGTTATTTAGGGACAAAGAGCGCAGGCCGCAGGACACAGCTTGAAAAATGCAAAGTTTACCGCGAACGAACGATCCCGAGAAAACCGTGGAGAACACTTCCCTGTGGCGGGCTCTCCTCCTCGGTGATTTTCATCCGAATTGGTCTAAATCGAAATTGGTGGAAATTTTCGGTCGGTCGGGGGGTTTCCAGGATTTTCGGTTACAACCAAGGCCGGCGCCTCCGACAAATGGAATGCAAACGATGATACGTAACTCGGTGGAATGTCTTCAGCTGTTCGAAATGGAACGTTCTCCGCGCGACTTGCGTGGATTTAACTCCGGTTGCAAAGAGGATTGCCGCGGCAAAGGAAAGGGACAAATCGCGTCATGACGCGAGCAACTAGACGAGAGAGAAAGAGAGAGAGAGAGAGAGAGAGAGAGAGAGAAGGAGGGGGAGAGAGAAAACTTGATTTTCGACGCTTAAACAAGAGTGTCTTTGATTCGTAAGTACCGCAGACATTGGAACTTTTTACTATAACTTGAGAGAGTCTCGCAGACCGCGTGGACTGTTTATGCATTTATGGAAATATGAAAGTCGCAAGTATCGAAGGACACTTTTTAACAAAATATCTGAGAATTACTGCCGGACTTTTATGCATTTACGGAAAACTGGGAGTTGCAAAAAAAAAAAGAAAAAAGAAGAGTTTAGTTACGTTTCCAAAAGTTTGCAAGCGCGTTTACAAGAATCCTAAGCAGTCTGATTGTTATTAAAGGTAGAGAGAAAGTGAGAGTCTGCCTGTATCTGAGAGTATCAAAGAAAACGACCGTGGAAATACATCTTACGAATGTCAGGGACATTTTTTTTACCAGCACGCATGATTGAATTTATATGGAGCCAATATTTCCTCGCGATATCACCGCGAGTAGTGATCTTTGAACGTGGAATCGTTGAAGGATGCTACACGCGGCAAAGGTGATTCGAGCAGAAAATAAAAAGCATTTGTTCGATGTTCAAACGTGACGAGGGTGAGACGTTTATAGGGGAGCTTGTGATGTTTCAAAGGGAACCGGCTATCGGAAACATCGCGTACACGACGGATCCTCAAATGTTGCGATAAGCAACAAATAGCGAGGCGGCTGATTTAATGACGAGTTTACGTCTACTTACGAGTAACGGGCTTAGTCAGCTTAGAGGTTGGTTAAACGTAACTTTGCAAAATGAACCACGCGCACCACTTGCACGCTCTCCACTCGCGTTATCTACGCGAATTATGCTCTGCATATTGGCCCAACAGATTTTATCTTAATCCTGCTACGTTCCCCCATCACGGTTATCCTGCTTTTACGTGGTAATATTTTTTCTTTAACTTCGAGGTAAAGGTGTTCGGAGAATTATCACCAACATACTTAAATTTTTGTCAAACTGAAATGGTTATTGGGTTGTTCGAAAAGTAATTTCGTTTTTTTTTTTTTTCAGGAAAATGAACGACAATTTTTTTATAGCTTATAAATATTTTACTTAATTATATATCGACCATTTCGGTCCAAATACATTTTACCACCTTTCTGGTAATAGCACAATTCCATGCTCGTAGAACTTTTAATTTTTGCTTGAAAGAAACTGAACCAAATGATCTCTGACATTTTCACTCGAACTAAATTTGTTTCCTTTGAAATGCTAGCTATCAAAATATATAATGGCAATATGGTTTAGAATGAAGTTGACTGGTTAAAAATACAACTAACGACACTCGTGGGAAAAAAACGGAATTACTTTCCGAACACAATCCAATAAAAATTGACTTAAAAATAGTTAACTTTTCACTGGAATAAAATAATCTTTCACTTGATAGTTTTACGCCCTGAGAGAGAAAAAATATTCAATGCAAATGTTTCACTTTACGCTTAAATTTTTCTCGGACGTTGAAAGTTCTTCCGCTCGTTGCGAAAGTGAATAAAAGTCGCACGTTGCACGGCAAATGAAAAATCATTAAAGACGGAAACAACACTCCGTTATTAAAGGACGTTTTACATCTGTTTTGATTACACGTAAACGGCATCCAACAATTTACCGCGCAACGGAAATGGAATTTGTGGAAAAGTAGGATGGAGGATCGGGCCAAGTGAGAGTGTATTCATTTACCGAGCAATATAATCCTCGTAGAATATCTCGTTGCGCGAAATTTCGGTATTTTTTCATTATTGGGAAACGACCAAGAAAAGAAAAAAAAAAAGAAAAAGAAAGAAAGAAAGGAATTGAATAATTGAATAACACGGAGGAGAGGAAGTTGGATGGAGGATAACGACGAAAATAAACACTGCTCCCTTGGAGGGAACCATGGTACTAGGTTCGCGGTATTTTTTTTCTCCCTTCCCCCGTTCTTTGATTTTTATTCCTCTCCTTTCGATCGACAGGCGCGCGCGTTCGCTTATGGTTCGTAGCTGCGCTCGAATAACGGGAACGAGGCAATAAGAGTCGAACGAGTTAGAAGAAGCAAATTGAAAAATTTAATGGCGTATATATATCGAGAACGACGCGAGGCACACCGATCCTTCCTGTCGCATTTGTCGCTTTCCGAACAGCGCTGCAAAAGCGATAATCATGAAAAATTGAAAAAAGAATGAAAGTTAAAAGTAAAGGGGGATGAACTGGTACACGCAGAGCGAATCAAAGAGAATGTTGCTATATTAAAAATCTAGAGATATGTTCCACGCGGTGTTACAGCCCCGGCAACAAATAGGAAAATACGGAACAAAATATATATATATATATATATATATACCGCCGAATATTCTACGACGTAACGGGAAATATGCTTGACATTTTATTGCTCCGGGCTACGCACTACGCGATATAACAATAATGTTTGATATTAAAGTATGTGGGTGCGCGTCTGTTGGCAAAAACGAAGATATAAAAAAAAGAATCTTCGCAACTTTTGCGCCCGTCCATCGACGACGTTTCCAGTGAAGATTGGAAACGCTGCAAGACGATTCGGATTCGCAGTAAATTCATTTTCGTAAATGCAACTCCTTCTGATCCGACGATCCGAAACCACTCGTGAACATTCAATTTTATTTCTCTCCCGTGACGACTCGTCGATCCACACAGTCGCACTCTCCCCTGGCGAATAAAATTCATCGGAGGACCGTTTACACAGAATTCATGCCAGAGAATTCATAATTCCTAACAGATTTCGAAAGATACGGAATATCCGGGATGTGGAAATTGAATCGCGACGTCTGTGACTATGCCGCAACGTACGGATGGAACAGCTTCTTCGTGTTTTGAATGCTGACTACGTTACTTTCCTGCCACGAGCGTGTATCTAAAAGTTGCACAAAGGCTGAGACAAGTCGGCTTCGCCGAACTGTGTGAAGTTAATCATTTAATTTCTGGAAGCTTAACACTCTAATAGTAAAATTAAGACTTCCTCGCGCGAAAGTTAAGCCACTCGACTACCAAGCTAGGCGAAGTTAATCATTTATTAGATTCTGGAAGCTTGCGCACTAACCACACATTCGAATTCGCTGGAATTAAAAAATCGCGATGAACATTCGCAGCGTACCAAAATAAAAAAATTCCGCAATAATCTGTGGCCACTTTGCTGAAAAACGCTTCCAGATCGGGGACGTCTGTTTCCGTGGACAGAGACTCAGAAGATAATTGAACATGGGATTGAAAATAACTTAAAATGGAAAGGAAAATAATTGAAAATAATTGCAAATAATTGAAAATAATTGAAACTGTCTGACGTTTTAACGAGCGTCCCACTGTTCCCGGTTAATACCTAAATGCTTTGACCTCGAGGACAAGTCGCCGGGTTTGTACGCGCGTCGACGATCGCACGGTGTGGGAAGGAACGGACGAGGAAGAAACGAGAAATGTTGAGAAAGAGAAAGCGGGGAAACCACACGGGTCGCAGGTCGCGGGTAAGCGGCAAGTTTCTAACGAGAAGCATTAGCGGAGTGGACGAGGCGACATCAAATATGTAGATGGTGCTACGGGGAATTTCTCCGGAGAACAAAGTTGCTACAACGAAGCTCCGGACTCGGAAACAGAAGGAGCTGAATCTGAAGAGGGAACAGGGGGAGGAGGAGGAGTGGAGAGTGGAACCAACAGAGTGGAGAGAAGGAAACAAGCGAGCCACACGAAGAGAAAGAGAGAGAGAGAGAGAGAGAGAGAGAGAGAGAGAGAGAGAGAGAGAAAGGGAGGGGGGGAGGAACGGTCTTGCCTCATCCTTGGAAGGCAGCTCGCGGCATCAGACTCCCTTGTGGTGCGCTTCCAACCCTCCGTACGTCGGGATAATAATGGGAAAGGCTGCCGAGCTACGGCCCCCTGCACCGAAACAGGAATTAAGTCTGCGGAAACGCCGCCGCGACTGGAATTGATTAACCTTCGTAGTTCACGAGACCAGCGAAACCCTCGTGCGTGCTGCACGAGGCAGCTTCGATGCCCACAATCTTGAAGAAACCATGGACCTCGTAGCTATTCCGATGTTTCGCTGATGTTTCGGGGACTCGAAGTTTCAGATAGTCACTATAGGGGTGGCGATGGACTAACGTAGTAGAACCTGCGTAGGGCTAGCAGAATTGGTTTGAATTTATAATAATGTGAAGGATTAATTTCAGATTCTTCGACGAGTGGTTGAGAAAGAATTTATTAGTTTATAAGAGCAAGAGGAAACTATTGAAGATCTTCTCTTCGTAATAATTTTCATTTGTTGTACTTAAACTTATCAAGGTATAAGGGCTGATTCTTGGAGTCAGCAAGAATTTTCGATGTTGAGAGAAGATTTTTTTTAAATTTTGCTGAGTTTCTTGTCGAAGAAATTGTTGAAATAATTGAGCAAAAGTTTATTGGAAGACTTTTTCGACGCACGGTGAATGTAACTCAATGTTATGATTTAAGTTTTCCGAGTGTCTTTTGGGAATTATGATCAGACTTTTTGCTAGTATGGGTTCTTTAGGGGTTGAATGACACATTGATATTGGTCCCTCGATAGATGATCGTATTATGGAACATTGATCACTAGATTGCGTTTATTTATATATATGGCGAATTTGCACACGCGAAATATACATATAATATTTAACGATATATATATACAACATTCAACGTGAAATATTGGTTATGATATTTAGTAGATAAAATTATATCTTTTAGTGACGTTCATAAAAATATGAATACGAATATGAATATCCACAGTTTATCAATCTGTATTTAAATTTGCCAACTGGGTAATTTAAAAAAAAAAAAAAAAGTCACACGGGTCCGTTCCAATCAAAATTTTTCTTTTTCAATCTGGAGTTCATAAAATTTCCAATTCTCTTGTAAATGTCATGAAGTGAATGTCAATCACAAGTCGTCATATTAGTGTACTTGTACACTACGGCTTTCACATAAAATAATTAATTCTTGAATTAAACGAATTACTCATTCGGTAATTAATTACATTAAAAATTTAAACAGTACATTTATTTCCCCAAAGACGGTGCGAAATCATTGATTTCATCTGAACTGCAAAAAAGTACTTTAAATTTTTGAGCAGTGTGTGTATCCCTGAGATATCAATCGGTAGAACCACACGATTAATACGATAGTTTCATTTATAATCCCCATACAGTATCGCGCCGAACGGCCACGTACATTCGATATTGGATAAATTTCGAAATTCAATCGTATCGAACGAAATCGGGCCTTTTAGCTTATGATTTTTCAATCGACATTGTTTCAGCGATTCGAACGAGCGGGGCTTCACTGTGATCGTTATCGCGGCAATTTCCAATTCGACCCCCTTCCTCCTTTTTCGCCGCTGCCGATAACTTCATCAGAGCATGGAACATAACGAGATGATACGCCGGCACAAAAATGATCCGTGTAACGTTATTCGCGTGCACGGCCACGTGAAAAAGCACGGGACCATTTCGATTCCGTTCAATCGTTCATAAAGCGGCGCCAGTTTACCGTATCGTGCACTGCGCGCAAATGATTTCCCCCGTATTTAGGAAAAATATTGTCGCGTGTCCCGCGTTCGCGTTTCACCGTTTTCTCTTGTTTTTTTTTTTTTTTTCACACGAATATCGTATCGGGCGTCCTTTACTTTTTTCCCTTTGTTTCTCCTTTAAAATTGATTCGCGAGAATCTTTAATTTCGTCCGATCGGAATGTCGTTTTCGAAATTTCGTCGAACAGACGACGAGAGCTTCGAATTGAAAGGAAAACTCCCTTCGCGAAAGGGAAGAGAAGTTCACGTGTCACAGCACGAATGCAGAAATTAGATAACTGGTCGAGTATTCATATCAACTGTGTCAATGATATGCATGAAATTAGAAACTTTCCGACCAGCCCCGCGCAGTTTTTGCATTGGCAGCGCTGATTAATTAGTCGGCGAACGATAATGGTAATTAAGTTTCGGAATACGGTTTCAAAATTCGATCAATGGTAATGGCCGTCGAATTGAAACGGAAGCTGAACGCCGTGAATTCTCCTCGGGGGGAGGATGAGAGGCGAGGCGAGGCGAGGCGAAAGCGGCCGCGTAACGAACGGCGGGGAACGAACGGCACGACGTGCAAAAATTAGAAAGTTTCCGAGGAACGGACGGACGGGAACAGACGTGAAACGGACGTGAACGTGGTAGTTTTTACATTAGCGCTAACCAACCGGTTAGCGAATGATAATGGCAATTTCCATGAGAGAGAGAACTTACAATCAACCTCGAACATTGCATCGCATTATGCGGTATTGCTAACTGGGGAATCGTCTAATCCAAAGTTGCCAGGCCAGATAGCGGAATTAGTTAATATGTAAAGCAGCCGGGGCTGGTTGGAAATTCCAGAAATTCCGTGTCGCCCCGGAGTTTCGCCCTTTTCGTTTCAACTGCGAGGCCCCGCCCCCTCCCCCCGTCCCCTCCCCCTCTTTTCACCGTGATTTTGTTTGCATTTCAACGTTATTCCCGTTTACGAAAGCGGCGACGAGTCGTTAAAAATGAAATCCGGTTACCCGGGCAAACGTTACACCTGAGTATTTAACTATACATTAAACTGTGAGCTCCGCTGAATGTTTTCGACTCTCTCGAAGCTAGTGAGGGGGGGTAGGGTCGGCTTCATTTAGCTGAGTTTTTCGTTTTTTTTTTCTTTTCTTTTTCTATTTGATTCTTCCCCTCCTCTTTTTTTTTCTTTTTTTTGCTCGCCAACGGGGAAATAATAAAAGCAATCCTCGCTGGGAGATAGTTGAAAATTCCTCTTGATTAATAATGGAAAATGCTAGAAGTTGAAACGAGTACACGGGCGAAAATTAACATACTCTCTTGCCGGATAATGTGCAGGCACAATTTACTGGCAGGGATTACGGTTTCGATTCAGCGAATGAATATTAGATTTCCAAATTAGAGATTAGATTGAATTGTTGATATTTGGTTATTAAATAGAACTTATTTACGATCCTACGTTCGAGTCAGCAGAATCGCCGAACACAGTTTCACAACGATGTAATTTCCATTACTTTTAAAACCTAAACACTTAATTGACTTGACATCGGAACTGTAAACTACAGCTTTTTGCTTACGTTGTTCATGTCTGGCGAAAGTTCCACATTTCTCTAAGTTGTCAGTGATTCTAGCGTTAAATGTATCTCAGCTAAAAATATTCTAATAAAATACAGAAAATATAAAACACATATAGAAATATAGAAAAAATATTCTAATAAAAACTCTAAAGAAAATTTAGAAACGCAGTGACACGCAAAGTAACCTGCCTAAAATATTTCTACTCGTTCAAGCGAATGAAACAAATTTCAACGTTGTTTTTATTCCTCGAGGGACATCAATCCCAATGAGATCCATCCCCTCCTCCTCAGAGAAAAAAAACTTCCAATTAGCTTCGATCACAGATCGTGATACAATTAGCGCGCGAATTCGCACCGATGAACGTGAAAAGTGTTCGTACGGTGAGGGTGTCGAAACGGGACGAAGGGAGAACGCGGTAACAGAGAGAAGAGGAGAGGAAAGGAGAGGGCGACGTGGCAAAGGATGGGAGACGGAAAAAGAAGACACAGATGCAGGGAGAAAGAGAGGCTGGAGGAGGGGACAGGGCAAGTGGCTGGTACCACGTGCTGAATCAAACTAAGCGTAACGTTTTGGGGTTGCACGAGGGCTGAAGTGTAACGAGAGCAAAGCTACGCGGCAGAAAGGGGCGGCGAGGAGTGGAGAGAGAAAAAGAGAGAGAGAGAGAGAGAGAGAGCGAACCGAGAGACACGGGATCGGTGAAGTATGGGAGGGGACGGGGAGGGGGAGGCAAGAAAAGGGATGCTCCTCTCAGCAGCTTCCCCCGGTGAGACGGTGCAAAGCGAGGGGTGAAAACCGGCTGGCGGAAGGTGGGTAGTCGGCACCAGGGAAAAGACGGAGGAAGAAAACGATGGTGCCGGGACGAGAGAAAGTTTCGATGTATCTCGCCACGTCGTCAAGCTATTCCCTGGCTGAATAGAACGGAGGAACGAGAACGAAACCCGACACGTCAGCCGCGCCTCCACTTAACGGAATGGAATTTGTCAACGGGTTCGCCCGTGAGAGGGAGCCGTCGAATAAAATTCAAATGGGTAGAGAAGGGTCAGTGAATCGACCACCGGGGTTCATCTTAGTCTTCTTACGTTCACCTCGGAAAGTTCTCCAGGGTATCTCGTACCCTGGTAATGGCTGATGGTTAATTTCGATTGACTCGATGGTTATACAGGGCTGAAATAGCGCCTTGCGTAGGGTGAAAATAATGGTAGGAAAAGAAAAGGATGGTAGACTGTCGCGAGAGATGTAGAAGGATGATTCTTTTCTTTTTTCTTTTAGCACTTTTTTAGGTACGGACAGAGAGATATAGGGTGAGAGGGTTTTTCTCGAAATTTTAAGATATTCTTCTACGGTCGACTCTTATCTTTGCGTGATTCTAGAGAGAGGGAAAAGTGGAGTTGGATCTGATTTATGCAACGTAAGAGAATTATTGGTTATCTTGGGAGAGTGTGGAAGTTATTAACAAAATGATATGTTTGAGAAAAATGTTACAACTAACGGAGCAGTCACCGATATTTCAGAATTAACGTTGTTAACTGCAAAAAAGTGGAAAACGTTACTACGGAAATTGTACGAATTTCTCGGCGCAGGTTTCGCTTTAGAGCGGGAAAATCATTTTCCAAGTGAGTATTATTTTTTATAATTAAATGCCTTGGACCATGTGCCGGATTAAAGGCTTTCTTCTTTGTGAGATAATCACTTTGAAAAGGTACGTGAAGCTTTCCAGTTATCTACAGGCTTCTGCCCGTCGGTTCTTCCGGGGAACAGAAATTTTAATTAGTAGGTAGACGTCTTTAGATCCGAGCAACCGGCCGGACTATTAATTTTCCCTCTCGTCCCCCGTTACTTAAACGTTTAACCTCTCGTTTCCGACAAACAAGCTGTCTTTCCATCGATTCTGTTATCCCCGTTCTTCTCACCCTGCTACATCAATCCGTTATAATTTATGAATTTGTTCTTGACACCACGAGTCCAAGCGATTCACCACGCGTATCGCCAACCGTAACAGACACAGAACTTTCACACGATGTGAAACATTAAACGTGTGAACGATGACGGAGTGTTGGAGATAGAAGTTTTTACCGCGATATTTTTCATATTTTTAGAACGACACTAAAATATAATTTAAAGAATAACGTTAGTGTTTAAAACGTAAGGTACAACTCGACTTATTAAAAATATTCTAAAAATCCAATGAAAGCTTTCCTCTACTCTGGTCCACAATCCGAACAAAAATAAATCATTCTCGAAATATATTCGATCCTCGCGTCGCTACATGTACATGCATACACTTTCAATTTTGTGGAAAGAGATGTCCAGAATTCTCCGATTCCGAGCGTAGTTGAAGTTCCGCTTCATTGAGAGTGCCAGAATAATCGTCGAGTTGAAGTGCCCGAGGCGATTATTAACGCGGAAACTAATACTTTAGGCACGATGATTAGCCCCCGGCGCGGTTCGTCCCGAGAGAAACGAATGGAAAGTCGGTCAACCAGGGTCGACGAACAATATTTTTCGGATTGTTTTCGGGCTTCGTTCGTCCGGGCCGTCTTCGAGAACAAGCGGGACTCCCGCGGTAGCTCCCTTTCCCTTCCTATTCGAAAGATCGATCCGAATATTCCATAGAATCCTCTATGTCCGCAGACGGTAAACTACTTTCGACTCTTTTTGCCCAGGTTTGAAAGAGGAAGAAGACGCTTGGAAGGGGGGCGAAGGGTAGTTCAGAGGCAGTCGGGAGCGGTTCCAGGAAGCTGCATTCAAACCATGGGATATATATCCTCGGCACTTTGGCATCGGGAAAACTAACGAGAGGGCATTCCAGGACTTGGCTTAAGGAAGTTTATTTTCTTAATACAGCGGCGGGGGGGGGGGGGGGGAAGGGGCGCAGGGCCCGTGCATCAGTCTTCCGGTTAGAGTCGCAAATCCAGGGCATTCAGAAGCTTCATTAAGAGGAGCGGGCATTCAGAAGGCCATTTGATTCCGGCGTTGGTGAACTCGCGTGACCCCCGGCCATTCTGGAGCTTTAAAAAGTATCGGGGGGAGCGTCTTTTTAGAATTTCCTTCGCCTATTTTTTTCCTCCTCTTTCTCATCCACCTCTTCCTCCCCTCGTTTTTTCCTCCTCTTTTTACGTCGCTTTTTTCTTCGCTCCTCCGTCTTATTTCGGTCCCATTCCCGTTCGCCAAGACCACGTAACTTTTTCGAGGTAATTTTATACCGGAGGATGAAAGACGCATTGGAAGATGCTTTGGTAAAATTAGTTTCCAGGGGCAGAAATTGTTATCCGAAAAGTCTTTACTGTTCACGGTAAACCGTCGCTGAAATTCGCTGGTTCTTTTCTTTTTCTTCTTTTTTTTTTTTTTCTTTTTTATTGCTCTTTGAAAATCTTTCGAAATTGATACGACGACGGCGAAGAAGTTCGATTAGATGGATAAGTAGATTCTTCCTCGCGTTATCGTGGCCGGGAAGTTTCGCCTTTAACGCCGGAGGAGGCCAATCACGTCGTTTTGATTCGCTAACGCGTTTACAAAAGTTACCGCTTGTTACCGCTAAGGAGCATAATTATTCGGAAAGTTTTAATTCTACAGAGAGACGGGTATTATTTTGTTTCGGTTAGTGGCAGGTTTTCTCTCTCTGGCGATTCTTTTTAAAGTACGCTCAACAGTAATGTCAGTGAAACGGGAAACTTCGGTATTTCTACTTCCAGAATTAACTTTCTACAAGCCATAATCCTACGCAAGTAAACGCCAAGAAGAATAACCATCGGCAGCCAGAGGATGACCATTTAATCCCACAGAGAACGACCAGAATTTTTTTCAGCGACTAAACGTACACTCTCCCTCAAAAGTCTTAGAACTATTTTTCTAATATTTCATCTTTAGTCTTTAATATTCGGTATTTATTTTAGATATTAAAGTTTGTACACTACGCGTATATTTTATAATACAGTTTAGCAGCTTTGTATGTTGTATGTTGTGACACGTGTAAAAACATTGGAAAATTTCTTTTCCAGTATAATTCTAAAGATAAAAATTTCCTCTTTATAACAAGTTCTTAAAACATGCTATACGATTTTTTTTTTTTAATTGAACTTGGGTCGTTACATTAAAGTTAGATGACGAAATGTTAGGATCACTTGAATTTTTGTCATTCAGTGTTCAATAGTTCAAAGTAGTGAAAAAAGATAGTACAAGTTTTAAGGAGTTGTGAAGAGCAGACTTCGATCTTCAAAATGGCGGTAAGTTTAGTCACAAGAAACATTCTTTACAACTTTTTATACAATTTTCGATAAAAAAAAGTATTCTCACTTTACTTGATGTAAAATCATCTTTAAAAAAAACCAAACTCACGACTGTCGAAGTGAAAGCTTCACGTCTCGAAACGCGTATATTATCGATAATTTTCTTATCTCGTAATAAAACATTTAATCTGCGCGTATATTTAATACAGCGATACTTTACTTTATTATTAGTCTCGAAATATAGATACAGTAATCGTTCCAAGACTTTTACAAGCGGAGGCTCTACTTACTTACGCGTAGGCTTACATTTCATCATGGCGGCCGAAGCGTACGCGAAGCGCCTGTCAAAGCGACGTCCGCTCCATTTAACGCTCACCTTATTGACCTTATGCTTAATATTAACGAGGCGACGCGGTCAGCCAGCTGGACACACACGAGGCATACAGAGAAACGTAACTAGCCTGAAGGCCGTTAACCTCCTCATTTGCAGCGCTTTGATCCAACCCTACTTTCCCAGCGTCCTCCCCTCTACGCGCGGGTCCTCGGCCGATCTGAATCGATCGATCCTCGAAATCCGCCCTGCCGCGCCGTACACCGATTTCATGTTAACTAATGTCCCCGGCCTGGTCCAGACCCCAGATATAAAACGAATCGGCTAAACTGGATTGATTTGCATAAATAATTGCGCACATATCATCAAGACACGATCGAAACTGGCTAATTAGTAGACCGTTCCGCTGGAACATGGGGCCGCGTCAAGGTGATTACCGACGGCGTAACACGAGTTGAACCGAATGCAGAAGCCGGAGTCGGTAGAATCGGCTTCGTTGCCCCACAGTGGAAATGGAATTATGGCCAGACACGCGGAGTTTACTCGCGTCGGAACTTTGAAGTTACGTTGCAGCTGGGAATCCGGCTTTAAAGTTTTCACGCTTTATTAATGTATGAAATGAAGAGCATCGTTTGTGTCTACCTTCGGTGGAATTTCGAGCAGCGAAGCGATCGAAAGAGTACGGAATCAGTACCGAGTCAAGTTCGATGTTCAAGTTTAACGCTTCGTCGACGCTTTGTATCGAAACCTAACCCACACCCGGGCTGAAGTTAGAGCTTTCTCGTACCTTTCAAGCACACGTTCGAAACACTTTCATTTCCACCAAAGCCTGCCTTCCTGTCAAGAGATTCACGTCGTTGAAAAATAGCGACGAGTTATTTGAGATTTCCGAGACGAGAATGGTAATTACACAGGGAGCGGAGCGTCGTACGGGGGCCACGTGTGTGTACGTCGCACGGGGATGAATTCGCATCGTGACAGATTAACTTCTTCTAGCGTGGCGAATCCTCGCTATGATATATCGCGTTTCACGGATTGAATCGGAAGGATATCGATCATCGCGTTAAGTAGCTTTCACGGTACAGGGGACATCGGATCTGGACACATGTGCGGAACGAACCGCCGCAATTTACCGATGCGAATCGGTGACACATAAATGGGGAAGACGGTCGATCGCGCGTGCCTAGGGGTGGCAGACGGTGCTTTCTCGCGCAAAACTCCACCCGGCATCTACCTTTTTCACCCTCCTCAACAATGGCTTCGATTTGTGGATTTCGATAAAAATTCCAAATTTCTACGCGACACGCGCCTGTTCTATTTCTCTCGCGATTTCGTTCGTTTAATGGACGCATTAATTTTCACCACGGTGGATTTGTCGCGTGGAATCGATCGGCTGTAAACTATTTGTTGCACTCCTATCGTCCGTGTCGCCAGTCATTCAATTTTTAATGCATCGTTTGCCTTGTCTGTGTTTATCTTTCTTTAAGAATACTCCAACAATTGTTTAACGTTCATTTTATTTCATCAGTGATACACGCGATTCACTCCACTTTTTATCAATTGAAGATGATAATGATAAATACGATTAAATAAAAATGTAAAAATGATGATAGTGAATTCTCGAGCGAATTACAAAAACAGTTCAACAATATGACTATATATATAGTATTGCAGAAGAACTGTATAAATGTAATTAAATGATAAGTTTAATTTCTGATTAGCTAGATTTGTACATGCATTGTCTAAAAAGTGCTTCCATCTGTTAAACAATATAAAAATAAAGTATAGCAACACGACACGTTGAAATATTTGGAACATAATTACGTGGAAAGAGCTTCGATCGAGTCTCGATCCGGAACGACGTGGCTGTAGAAAAAAAAAAAGAAGAAAAAAAGTGGCGCGCACGGTTCCTCGTTTTCGACGATAATAACCGTGTAAAAGGACGCGGCTGACCCGTCCCGCGTTTTATTTCCACTTATCACGTTATCTCCTTTCCCATTACACGTTCTTTCCACGCCACGTCCTATTGTTATTGTCGCTACTTAACGCCACGTCCAACGGCAGTCAGTCGCAGCCTTCTGCTTCCGCTATTTTGCCTCCCGTTTCCGGCTGTTATTGCGCTCCTATTGGTCGCGAAATTTCACGTCGTTCGCGCTCAATTGCGCGCACCATTTTATTCTCGTTCTTCGTTAATCCCCCGGACATCGATTTCTTCCACCGATCGACAATCTTCAGGCAATGTTGGCTAATGGCCGAGTCTGACCGCGTTTCCGAAATCGAGCACGTGCTTCAACGCATAAACTATTATGCAAATGTTTTATACTTGCAAACGACACGTCATTTCGATCATTTCCAAGTTCGTATTCTTAAGGAGTACTTTCTCGTGCACGCGGTTGTACAGAGGATTTTTTCCTGCAGACAGTGGAAGAATTTGAAATTTAGAAGGTAGCGCGAGTGTATTTTCCTTTGGTTTTGTTTCGTTTTTTTTTAACGAGAGTTAATAAGTGAATTGGGTTGCACCAAGATTTGTATTTGTACAGGAAATTTCGTTGCGCGCACACTGCGGATGTTTATGCATTCGAAATTTAAATTGCAAAAATGCGCAGTGCGCGCGTGGTATGGTACGTAAAAAGTACGTAAGCATATATGCATAAATATATAAATATCAAATCTCCAAAGTAAATTACTCGTTATAATATTCCGAGGGGGGGGGTGTGGTGGAGGAGGAGACGAAACAAATGTCTACCCGGATTTCATTTCTTTAATTGCATTAATAAAAACATGAGCCCCGGGAGTAAACATCTTTGACAGTAGCAGTAGTTTATAGATTTCCAAAGCACTTTTAATATCTGAAATCGCTCGAATCTATCTATCGACGTTTTCTATTACGAGTGCCCGAAATGTTGGCGAGTGTTGCGTATAGTTGAAAAGAAACAGCTCGGGTTTGCCAGGGATCGTTCGGGAAATGGTCACGGAAGATCGAGCTGCGAGTAGTTTTCCATATCGTTGGAACGGCCTGGCTGTTTACGCGCAATTTATTCGACAGCCACGAGCTTATGAATATTTATTTAACGCGTGCTGCCAGAGCTGCCTGCAAACGAATCGTCGTTTTGTCTTTTTTCTCCTCGATTCCCTGTCGAACAACCTTCCCTTTCTCTTTCCGCGTATGACGTTCGTTGTTTTTTCTCCCCGCGATTTCAGTCAGTTTTCAGTAGCGTGGCTCTTTGGAATCGCTGGCAGCAGCGATTTGACGCGACCTCTGGCGACCGTTCGGCGTTTTCTTTGTCGGTGTATCGTCGGTCGAACGTTCGCAACGATGAAAATCGCTCTGATACGGACTGCTCCGCCGGGCTATTAAATTCTCATTAACGGAAATGGAGTGGGCCGATTATACGTGAACACGGAATATTTAAGTGTCGTTCGTAGCGTTTAATTGATCGATAACCGGTCATAAAGAGCTTATACTCTTTAGAATTATCGTTGGTATCCCATACTTGTACAACCGGATTTCCCGGAAATATGCACTGATGGCTTCTCGTTTTAAACAAAGCGCATTATAACGCATTTACAACGAAATCCGCCCCGACGTCGCCCAACAACGCCACGTGATTTGCATAACGCCTCCGCCTCCAGTCCACCTCCCACCAGTTTGCATTAATTCGTAAATAATTTCAAATAATACTCGACCGGCCTTAATTCATCGATACGATTTCTGTCGCGATAAAAAAAAAAGTTCTGAACATCGGTTGCCCTTTTACTAAACCATAAAAAAAAATTGAAACGTTATAATACAATCAATAATTAATATTGTCTTAAGAACCAAATTTTTTTGACACCTGCTTGCGCAAATTCTTTCATCAACTATTAACAAAGATCTCTCGACATTGACTGTTCTTTATACTTTCCCTCTGAGAATCTGTTTCCCGAACATCTTAATTTTTTAAACAGTTCTCGACATCTTTATATAATTTCTCTGTGAAACTTTGTCACACTTTTTGCGTTCGAGCCAGCTTTTTGAAAATATTATACCTAAATCTACTCCCCTCCACGTACGTGGTCCAAATCTTTCAATACCCTCGTACATACGTATGTACATACGTCTCGTTCACCAACTGTCGTCATTTTCGCACCCCAAAGTCATTTCCGCGTTAGCCGCGCGAAGAAAGATGTCAGAAAACAGCCTGACAGTGTTTCAACCTGACGGTGATCGCTGGCCCATCGAAAGAGACGTTACCTAGGGACGGTTCACCGCAAACCGGAAGCGACTATCGTGGATCGCGCGGATGCAAGTGGTTCCGCTTAATTAAGTCCGTTGAACCTTCTCCGCTCAGCGTGAATCATTTGGCCTGTGTAAATGCATCGAGTTGGCGCGTTCAGCCATCTGTGGCCACTTAACCGATGTCGAGGTCCAACCGACCGCTTCGAATTATTATACCTGTGTCACCACTTCGCATGCTAGGCCTCGAAATCGCCCCTTCGCTGGCCATTGTACGATACTTCTATCGGGGAACCCCCTCATCCTCTCTTGCCCCCTCCCCCCCTTCGGTAGACAGGTTAACTTCCGCTATCCTACCAATTGCAATGGCATTTACCGCCACCCCTCGCGGTGGTTTATGGCTTTTTATTACAAATGTCCCCTTTTTCGATGACTAATAGCCCGGAACCCTGTCGTCGAGTATCGAAGGACATCGAAAACGTTCCCCGTGTTCCTGGCCATTTCCGTACGCCAATGGCCTCCCCCTGTCCAATATCGTTTATAGTCCTCCTATTCTATTAATATATCTTTAAAAGTTTCCCTCTTCGATACTCTTAAGTATTTATATTGGATATATTAATATTTAAGTAAATTATTATGTAATTAAATTTTAAATTAAAATTAAAAATTATAAATATTATTTATTTATTATGTGTATATATATAATATTAATATTTATTATTTAATATTAAATTAAATTAAAGCCAAAAGAGGCATTTTATTGTTAATAAAATTATTGAATAAAAAAAAAATTCTAATTTATTGAAATAAAAAATTAAAGCTTCTAACTTTACTAATTAGATACAAAAATATCTTTATTTCTAAAATATGTAGTTTATTTAAAGCATTATATTTTCAATATGAAATAATTTTTATAATTATATTTAAAAATTTTTATCATAAAATATTTTATAATATAAAATAATAATTTATAATAATTAATTGAATATTTAAATCTCTTAAATCTCGACTCTTAAGTATTTAAATCTCTGTTTCTGCGACGATGATTAAAAATTCATTGCCGATGGTATCTTTATTCTTTCAACGTGGCATTTCTCATTTTAGGCTTAAATATTCGTATCTCTTTGGGAGGGAAAAGTTACTGCAGAATATGTGCATTTCTTAAATGCATTTATTTTTCATATCGTTTTGGAATTGTTTCAATAAAAAGAAGTCCCAATTCTCCTGAATATATATCTCTAAATGTATCAGTCAAATTTGTCTTTTTACTATTAACCATTTGCGGTGGCAACTGATTACGGACCATAACGAGTAACCGAATTCGTCGCGTTCTTTTTGAACTCGTCGGTACGATATCACTGGATAGAAGTTATTGAGAAGTAATAAATTTCTCATTTGTAATAAATTTATATTTCGTTTTACTTAAATATACCTAAAATATTGCAATCTTGGAACAAAAAGCTTCTCGACGTGCGTGGCACATTATTCCAGCGCAAGACGTTAATTTTCCAAAAGAAACTCTCACCTTCCTAAAGGAATACATTCTCATACACACACACACACACACACACAGCAATCGATCTTGAAAAACTTCGAAATAGAACTACTTTGTAACGAATCTTCCCGCAAGCATGATGGATATATCTGGGTTAAGTGACTGGCAAGGAGATTGACACATCGAGGTTTCCCACCTGCACGTCTAGCACAGGGCTCGAGTTAAGTATCGAAACTCGCGGCAACGCTGCAAGGTTGAATTACATCGCGTTGCCGCGGTAACTCGCGAGCAATGTTAATCGAATGATGGATGACGACTGTGAAACGCCAGCCCCGAGATTTTCAGATCCATCAACGAACGGTGGTCTGATTACGGTTTCCTAGGGACCGGTGGCATGTTCCGAGAGCCAAGAATCAACCGCTAATGATAATAGTTATTCTTGCTCTATTATCCGATTACCTTTCACGGTATCGCGATATTGTGTGTGGCGCGGAGGAAAACCGGGCTTATAATTCAATAATAACAACGGGGGTTGGGTGGGGAGAGAGGGGCACAGCTCGCCATGGCTCATATTATTTCTGCGGAAATTCGATATCTCCGCGGTTCCCCAGGCAAACGATATTTTGATACGTGTCCAACCTCTGCGTGTCCGAGTTTATACCTGCGCGCGTGATCGAGCCTCGATTCGTTCCTGTCGATTAAAAGACTTTTACAAAGCTCTGCGCTGTCTCCTTTTTGTTATTTCCGTTCCGGTCGCAGTAACGCGTGAGATTCTCGAGACACGATCAATATTTCATCCCGAAATTTTTATTTTCATTGAAAGAAAATATCAAATATTGAACTTAAAAATATTTTATAATTATAATGTCGAATCATTAAAATAAAGTAATATGGCGGCCATTTAATCCTTTTAGGGAAATTTATTGGTTAATTTGATAATTCACGATAAGAAATACTTAAATTATATTTATGTATCGTTATTAAAATTTATAAATAGAAATTGATTATAAATTAAAATTTTATAAAGTCATATTTAAGAATAAATGAGTTATAAAACATTAAATTTTAAATTTGGACCTAAAAGTCCTAAACCTCCAAAATTATAAAATTATAAAATGACATCTGTAAATATTAAATATCATATTTAAATATATTACAATATATGTTCAAATATTTATATATTAAATTTGATATTATTTAATATATTTATTTAATATTAGATACATTAAATTTGATATTATTTAATATATTTATTTAATATTAGATATATTAAATTTGATATTATTTAATATATTTATTTAATATTAAATATATTAAAATGTTACATAATTTAACAAGACAGACAGAAATAACTATATCCAATTCCTTCCGATTCGTGTGTGTGTCAGATAACTCCTTCCCCTGATAGACAATAATTTCATCTAGATGTCTGATCTTATTCGGTGGGGAGAAATCAGGTCGATATGGCAGAGTTCGTAGATGGAGGAAAAAAGTTAACGAGCGAAACGCGTGGTAGGAAACTGCCGAACGATAATTCGACGCGATTATCCGAACGATACTCTCGCGAGAGACGGTGGATGAGATTGTCCGTTCAGCCCTTGTCTGGTGTACGGCGCGGCAAGAAAATAAATGGTCAGCCGTGATTTTCATGAGAAAAAGCGGTTAACGGTGTTAGTCGCTTAATGGCTCGCTGTTTCTCGGTCTTCGCTCGGTCGGGCTCGGTACTGTATCGATCCGAGCGTCGAAACAACTCGGCGTTAAGCCGCTTGCGGCTCGGTTCGAAAAGCTCCGCGCGCGCTTCTGAAAGCTTTGCCCTGGCCGTACACTTTGACTTGGCGTACCGTCCAGTTACCGGAAGGTTGCCAGTTTCGGAAGGACGAGACTGAAAATTCGCCGACATCCGCCGGTATTCGTGTTGGAGTTCAAGGTTGGAGAGCTGCGGCAGGTAAAAGCTGCACGGGAGGTCGAAGGTTCTCGCTTTCGGAAGCTCGACGACGAGAGCGAAGTTCGAGGCTTCCGAACAGCGGCAAAAAGTCTCGGCGTGGCGAAGCTTTCAGGGACGAAAGCTCGGCGCGGCAAAATATTTAGCAATTTGCAGGGCTTCGCAGAGATCGGTTTTCATTTCGGGAAGAGTTTGAAGCACGAAGCTCCGTGATGGAGAATTCCGGCTTCAAAAGAGTTGGCGGTAATATATTTTGCTCGACTTTGCTTGTTTGAAGATACTTCGAATGGTTTTATTGCGTCGAACGAGTTAATAGAAGCGAAGGGATCATACAGCTTTGACAGATCGGTGTGTTATTTGAGTACGGCGCCAAGAGAAAGATCAAGCTCAAACGTGATCATCGAGCAGAAACGTACGACATCCAAAAATTGTAATCATTGAGGCGGTAAATTAGTCGACCCGATCTGTAAAAGAGTTTTGCGATTAAAAGAGTTTTCTTACAATTTTAACAAAATTTTTCAACGAAATAAATAAAAAAGAAGAACGTCAGACTTTCTAATCGATGCATGTATATTAAATCATCCCTCTCCTTCCTTCAATTAACCAGAGGCCTCTTTTTCTTAAAAAAAGAAAACGAGACAAATCTATGAAATTCTTACGTTTCCTCCGGAATTACATAGCGATGAATCACCAAGACGATTTTCGGTAGGCGAACCAGGGTCGTAACTTCGAAAGAAACAATAATCGTTAGCCGGCGCATCCAGCGGGGTTAATGGCGGGTGTTTTTATGCATCGTAATCGACGCTGTGAAATGAAACATGGCCCCGTGTTATCCGGGGGATCGAGAAAAGACGCCGCATCGATAAAACGCGCGCCAAAGAGAAAAAGAAAGAGAAGAAGAAGAAAATTTTCGTTGCTCGGGCGTGTCTTCTGTTCACGTATTTTCGCTGCCAGGTGCACCGTCCATTGCAGCGGAAAGTTCGTCGTTGACACGGATTTAAGAAGCGTTTTCGAAATGGTAACACGCCCTCTCGTTGGCGTTTCATTCGGGTATCTGTGTCAGCGTCCTGGCCGACGTTTTACGGCATCGTTTTAGATGGACCCTTGGTTCTTCAAAGCGAACCTTTACGAAGGTGAAATTTGTAAGAGTGTGATTTCTCTCCACGGGGACCTTCTGGACGCAGGGAACTTCATTTTCTATCGCCAATGTGTTTCAAAGATTAGCATTGAAGATATTACTTAGAGTCTCAGGTGAATACTTTTGTTTTTTCTTCAAGATTAGCATTAGATTAGCATTGAAGATATTACTTAGAGTCACTTGTTTGTTTTTAGCGATGATGTTTCCAAAGATGGGAATATTCTTTCTCCACAGTCTTTGTCGGCTAATTTTGAAGACCGACGTCTCTCCGTTTTCTCTCATCCCTTTGAATTCGATTTTCTTGGAAGTTTCTGTGCTAGACTCTACTAGTTGCGCTCTTTTCCTCAAAATTTCAAATTTTCACGCTGTTGGTCCTCACTTGACAAATGATCGAGTCGTTACAGACTTTATTGTTGCCTCTGTCACTTACACGCGACTCGTTTTACCCTCTGAGAGGTTCGATTTCTGCAAATCGCTATAAAAATTCTCACGTTTCAAACGCTTCCAGCGCCACGAAGCACTGCAACTTCAACAGTCGCGAGCGAGATTCTCGCGAAAAAAAAGGAAAGAAGTAGAAGAAGAAAAAAAGAAAGAAACGCGAGGACACACGGACGAGAGGGCTGGCTGAAGATTCTCACTTCTCGCATGTTCAATTTCACGGCAAATATGGTTAGCCACATCAAACGAGTGTCTGGTTCTAACAAACCCAGTGCCTCTGCCGTCAAATGGCATCAAAGTGGCCGGAGCCAGGTAAGCTCTCTCGCTTCTCATGGGATGCGCCCACGGTAAACGAGACTCGAAGTGACGTATGTGGAGAGTCCCATTCAGAAGACCACATCAAAAGCATCGAGAGGGGTTTTAGCTTTCCAGCGAGGACGAGGTCGGCGACGATGTCGGGATCGTTAGCCTCGTTTTACGCAACTTTCCTCGCGTGCACAGCTATTCTTGCCGCCCCGGGGCTACCTTCGGCCCGCCCGTTACAGCGAGACGCGGAAATGCCCTGCGTAAATCGTCTCGCGTCTCCACGGCACACTGAGTAGAAAAGTCGTGTAGGGCCTGGACACATTCTGAAACCATGGATCCGAGAGGTTCATCTGTTCCGTGGCTGGCCAACCCCCGATGGCAGCTTGGTCCAACGGCACTTTCCTTCCACCGCTCCGCCACGGACTTCTTTTTTATTTCTGTCTCTTTCTTTCCCTCTCTTTCTTTCACCGGAGAGAATTGTAGCTCCCTCGGCCACGACTCGAGGAATTCTTGCGGTTGCCGGGAGAGCTAAAAGATTTACTTAACCGCTGTTCCTCTGTTTCCCGACCAGTTCTTTTGATCGTCCAGCTTGCCCCGGCTGTTTTCCATCCCCTTCTTCCCCTCGTACCTCGAGCTTTCCGCTTTGTTTCACCCCTGCCCACCCCTCTCCGCCCACGACACGGAGATTACGTCCGCGGAGTTAATAATTACGAGCCTCCGCTGAAATTCCCTGTATACACGGCCTTTCAGTTCGATGGTCTTTCGCCGAGTTAATTTTCCCGACGTTGAAAACTTCCATCCTCTCCCGCGGACAGGCCTCTTCGGATGCCGTCGACGAGAGTTTTCAATCGGACAATCCAACAATCGGATCCAGATTTTTTCACCGGCTGTATCTGAGGCTTTCTTCCCAACAACCTTCGAGGCTCGAGTGTCCCGGTATTAATTAACCTCGCGTTACGATCCTCGAATTCGTACGTCCTATTCCGTGTCTTTTGCTCCTTGTTTCAAACTGACAGAAGGTTCTCGAACTCGATTGGACTTGAAACGTTGTAAACGTGATTATCTCTCGGCTTTCTCGACTTGCGATTTTAATAACGATGAAACCGCAACTACACGTACGTGAAGTATTCGTTGATTAAACATGCAGAAGTTTGCAGTTCATTGCCCGATGAAGTTAATTGAATCGCCGGCCACATTAAAAATTCCACGCTTAGGTGTGTCGCGCGTACAATCTTTCAACCGGATCGTCAAATCGCAAAACATTTTATGAATTTTTCAAACCACCTGGGGGTGTTCCCCTCGATGTCGCTCTGTTTGTTCGTAAACATTTTTGCACCTTTGCCCACTCTCCCCCTCCCCCTCCTCCTCCCCCCACCTATCCCATCATTTTTTTTTTTTTTCACCGAGCGTAATTAAAAAGCGTGCGTTTACTTTTCCCTCGCGCCGTTCTCGATGGCCATTACGCCACGTGCACGACGCCACTTCACGCGCTCGCGATACGCGTTATCGAATTTGTTGTCGAAAACCGTATCAATTGTTCTCGCATAAATGTTCGATTTCGTTTCCGCCCTTTGCTACTGTTACCTCTTTTATTTTTTTTATTTTTTTTTTCATCCGCTCTCCATCCACTTCGCGATTGTTACGTCTCCCCTTTGAATTTGTTTGTTCGTACGCGCCCTCCTCCTCCTCCGCCTGGTCCTCGTAGCATCTCGTTTTTGAAAATGGCACCAGTTCGACTCACGCGAGTGCAGCGCTGATCGAACGATCGTGTGCAAATCATGGGAATTTCTGACCTCGTTTTCCACCTCCGGCCTCATGTGCTTCGCGATCGTTATCGTTGCCATTTTTCTTTCGTTCGTCAGAGGGTTCGTTTGGTTCTATTATCGGACAGCGAGTAAATGATAAGTAAAAGGATCGTGAATATATATATTTGCAATTCGTGCGTTAATTGTGTGTGTTATTTAGAGTGTACCAGTGGACATAATGTAACGAAGTTGGAAACTATAATATTATGTATTATGTCTTATGACGACAACGAATTGAAATGAGTAAGAAGGATAAACGGTAAACAATGAATAAAATCATTCCCTTTCTTCCTTCCTTTTATCTTGCAATTTCGTTTCCTTTTTTTGACAGAGTGTCGATAAAATTTTTATTTGCACTCAAATAATTGTCTACGTTTTGTCTCAATCTTCGATGTCATCGGGGTACTGAGAACTGATAACAATTTAGTTTTTTAGCGTTCATCACTACGCGAAACACGTGTGAAATGTAAAATACAAGATCAAACATCCTGAATTTTAGTAACGTAACATAAATTATACCAACGGCCATCCATAGTTAATTACGCCCGCGCGAGTGATATTCTTCTTTTCATCCCCGAGTAATGCAAACATGCAGTTACGCTTTTTACAATTTCGGCCGACAGAAATTCTCGACTGTTTTATGTTTTATGTTTATCGACATTTGCACAATAAATGAATTGATGTTCTTGTCGTTCGGTAAACAGACAATAACGGAGTTATAATCCATCGGATGTGTTTTCGTCTTTTTTTTTTTGATCTATTCCGGGGAGTCGCGAATTGGATAGATGAAAAAAGGTTGGTTTTCAAACCGCGCGGAATTAACTGTTAACTGAAATATTTTTGCCATGGAGGTTCGCAAACACGAATTGGAACGCTGGTGCAAATTAGTGCGAAATTAATATTTAATGCGACGTGACGTCAGCAAACGTTGCCCGGCGCAGTTTTTCCGTTTACCTCACGCGAGTCGAATTCAGAGTAAATAGCGCCGGATATAATACCGACGTTCTGTTTTGTCTTGTTTATTTCTGCCCGATCGTTACACGAACGTTTACGCGCACGCGATTATAATTATTCAGACGAACGTGAATGAAACGCGGGACAAAGTGTTCCGTTGAATATCTTTCGTCGTTCCATATACCGAGTCTCTATACGTCGAAAAACAGGAGGGAAATCAGGCGCTTTTAATCGCTAGCTTCTCGCCGGGCGAGTATATCCAACCGTGAAACTCCCTTTTACAAAATTCATCGCTTGTATTTCCAAGATACCGTTACAGCGAGATACCACGTAAATTTTATTTATATTGCAATTCGTATCGACCTTCGACCCGCAAAGATGGAATTGTTTATGAATAAATTACCATCCGTCGATGATGAACGCGCCGAAACTTTAAAGTCGGACATTGACAGGATGTTCGGCTGTCAATATCTAATAAAAGAAATCAACGTGAATTTCAACGTAAATTAACAAACACGGTGAAAAATCCAATTGAAACGCGAACGCGTTAACTGAGCCAAACTGAGAGTTTCTTCCATTCTGTAACGAAATGTTATTAATAATTAATTAAAGTTTAGTACGCGAGCTGTCAAACGTGCAAAGCAAATAATTTTGCAATTATCGAAAGTATAAAGAATTTCTCGCGATTATTTCGTTCAATAATAACAGTGATGTTTCTTTAAATATCGTAGGTATAAACTTGTATCAATCCTCCGAACAGTTGATTAATTTAGCCGTTCCTTGCCTCGGTCGAAAGTATCCCCCCCACCAGAAACTCATCAGTGTCGAAACACGATCAACCATTTATTTCCCGCCGCCCTTTCTAACGAGATTAAATTAAATGAAATTGTCAAGCTTGTACACTTGCACGGGACCCTGGGTCTCGACGATTCCGTAAAGTACTAAAGGATGATCGATTTATTAGCGAATGGCACGGCTGATTTGTGGGACCGCGTGCGTAAGCAATGCCGATTCAGCAAACATCAGAGCGTGCGAATGATTAACTAAGCTTGGCGTGGCGGGGGTGTCATGCAAATAGGCATTATATATTCCTAGTTCATTGGGGACCGATCATTAATATTTGCGCCTCCATGGCTGCTGCCCCCTCTCCCACATGTGGCTTTCAGAGGCACGTATGTTATTACCGATTGTTAATGTGCGTGGCATTATTTATACGTGTGTATACACCGTATGCCCTCCTCGCTCTCACTCTCTCTCTCTCTCGCTCTCTGTTTCTCTCTCTGCGCTGTGAAATCGATAAGGATAAAGCCCCTGGTGCAGGTCGATAGCTTTGGATTAACAGTAACCGATTTATCCATTTGTCGCGCGTCTCTTTCCCGCCGAATTCGAGATCCCACGCGCATCGACGATACTTTCGATCGCGATTCCAATCCCCCTGATTAATCAAAGTCAAATTTGCGAATTTTAACGGGCAAGTTCACCCGTTTACAGATTTCATGATTCGCCCGATGGCTCGGTTGGTTTCGCTAATTTCTAATTGCTTTTGTCGTAACACGATGCGGCAGAGGTGTTGTCGAACGAACGATCGAATTTCTTTTTTCAATTAATTCACCTGCGAGGATGACGTGATACGTTTGAACTAAAGTCAGAAAGCTAAATCATCATATTTCAATCGTGGTGTACGAATATACTTGAATGGAGAACAGTTGAATTTGAAGGATGAAGGAAAAAGAGTCAAAAGGTTGGTGCAGGTGGTTCAAGAATATTTAAAAATTCCAGAAGAATAAATTCAAGCTCGAAGTAAGTTCTACGTACAGACTTGAAAAGGATGTTCTGTTAAACGTGACTGACATCAATTCTAGATCCTCTCGTATTTCAACGTGCCATCGTCTATTTAAACGTACGTACGTACGGTCAACTGGATGGTAGAAATGAGGGACGTGCAAAGTTAAAAATTCAGAAATTGAAGCCAAGTTCATGAAAGCGGGGAATGAGACTTAGGAGGGGCGGAGAACGAGGACGAAATAAAGCAGAGGATAGTTGACAGCTTTATTAGGATGGCTATTCACTCGGTTGATAAATCTTTTAGAAATTTCAAGCTTCGACCGGTTCATAATTTAATGACGTTTGATTATTCAGTTCAGTTGCGGAGTGAAGGAATTGTGCCTCAACTTCTAATTAGATTTCGCCTTTTACGGAGCAATTTCAGCTGAAGCTGCGACTGAAGTGTATATCTCGAACTGTCTTGGCTGACAATTGTCTCTGCTCTCGTTCAAATAATCTCTACTCGTCGCAGTGGACCGAAGATCAAGTGTTACCATCAAAATTAGATTCCGTAGCCGTCCGCCTCGAATCTCCGCGTTACGGGGCCAGGATGAGGACCGGAGTATATACATATATATATGTATAGCTCTAAACTGATTCCTCCGCGAGTTCATGCAAAATGCCGGGATCTGATGCAATTTAGAGTAGCTGCTCGCGAGTCGAAATTCGCGCGCAAATGTTTCGGAATAATCTGTGCGCCTCTGGTACACCCGTGTATTGCGATGCAACTTATCGTTCCACATGCGGTTCCGGTGCATTGCGCTCCCCCGAAACTTCTCCTCTACCCTCCACGAAATATCTTTGTACCTCGCCGTGTCTAGATTTCTCGCCGAAGGATTTTTCGATAACGGCGAGAAACGAAATCAACTCTTGCGTTCTTGAATTTTAGTAAAAGAAAGAAACTGGGCAAAGGCTAGACTTTAATCGACAGCGTGGCTATATTTCGATGAGAAGAATATCCAAATTTGTCGACAGTGTTAAATCCTGTACTTTTGAAATTTAGCGAATGGTCAGACTCGAAAAACATTCTCAGATTCCCGATCGACGACGAGAATAATTTAGATGTCTGAATAATTCTAGCATATTTGTGAATATTTCAAGTATGAAATATCCATAATTATACGTGTATTAATATTCCATACATGGAACATCGTTGCAAAATGCATTATATTAATAATTAGGAAAATATGCTAATTATGAATGATACATTAATTTTGAAGGAGCAAGTTCTACCAACAATGATGCTGTTTGTACGAGGCATTATATATGATGCGATATTTAACACATTCGATGTGTCGTCGCGATTAACTCGTGTCACGCAAACCAAGTACCCTCGTTGCAAATTAAATCGATCAAAGATTGAAGTTTATTCGTCGATCGTTTCGGTTGGACGAAATTGAGTTGAAACTTCAAAGGAAACTTTGAACTATTTTACGCCGAGGTGACAATTGATTAAATTACAATAATTAATGAATCATCCTACAGTGAATGTCCGTGCACGAGTACCTATATTGATAGAAATCTCAGAACACGTGTAAGAGCACGAAACTTCAACCAAGATCCAACAAAGCACACTTTAGCTCCGGTAGTTCGATCTCTATTGAAGCAAGCGAGACACTGTATTCACAATGTAACTGCATCGATCGATCCTGCCATTCGATGCTTTAACCTTCGACCACTCTACATCATAGAATCTACTCTCTTCCTCTGTTTGAGATATTATATCTTTCTACGGGTAAGTCTTCCCTTTAATTCAATGACTACATCTATCAGAGAAATTGTAATTAAAAATATACGAAATTTTTAGAAATGTATAAGACTTTCCAGTTCTTGTGTCAATTTCACGGAATGGAATATCGAGAAATGGACAGACAAACTTGCGCATACCCAAAGTCCAAACCTAACGCTGTTAAATCAAACTCTGTACTATTAATTGCGAATTTATAAATTATAATTAAAGATATACGAGCTTTGAAAAATCTACAAAATTTTCCAGTTCTTGTGTCAATTTCACGGAATGGAATATCGAAAAGTGAACAGACAAACTTGCGCATACCCAAAGTCCAAATCTAACGCTGTTAAATCAAACTCTGTACTATTAATTGCGAATTTATAAATTATAATTAAAGATATACGAGCTTTGAAAAATCTACAAAATTTTCCAGTTCTTGTGTCAATTTCACGGAATGGAATATCGAGAAGTGAACAGACAAACTTGCGCATACCCGAAGTCCAAACCTAACGCTGTTAAATCAAACTCTGTACTACTAATTGCGAATTTATATATTAAATTATAATTGAGAATATACGAACTTTTAAAAATCTACCAAATTTTCCAGTTCTTGTCAATTTCACAGAATAGAATATTGAGAAATGAATAAACTTGCACATACCCAAAGTCCAAACCTAACCGCTGTTAAATCAAACTCTGTACTACTAATTGCGAATTTATATATTAAATTATAATTGAGAATATACGAACTTCTAGCAATCTATCAAATTTTCCAGTTCTTGTGTCAATTTCACGATGTGTCAATCAAACCAAAGTCTATGCTATTAATTGCGAATTTATATATTAAAAGGAATATTGTACACGATCCTTTGGTTTCACCAGTTTGTTCGTTCATATTACACGTCACGAATCATCGTATGACGTCGTTTTCACGGCGTGCTTGTTGCCCAGAGCCCGTGAAATACTCGAAGCGATCGAAAAGGCACGACGGATGCAGGAACATGAACGGGACACCGCGTCCCCGTCGAGGATGATCCTCGCAGCTAGCTCCGTGGCTAATGAGATTAAACCGGCCTGGATTCTGGTTGTGTAACTCGAACGGACGTACGCTTGTCAACGTTGCCAATGGCGTTGCATGTTTCGTTCGAGGGAAAACTCGCTGGTGCGCGGCACAGCGCGGGTGAGGGTATGATGGGGAGTAGAGGAGGATGGTGGATACAGCCCGGATAAAAGTGGAAAGATTAAAATGGCCGTCGCCTGGCTTAATGAGACGGCCGGTTGTTTCGCGGCGCGGTAGTCACACAGGTAGCCGGTTCGCGGTATTAATGAAATCAATACCGACACTGGATAACGATCGGCCGGTAGCTGCCGCCTGGCTAAAATAATTCGTCTCTCGTTCTTTCGCGCTGTTCTCGCGCGGCCAATAAACTGGCAATTAGCGGAAATTTCAACGTAGAACCGCGCGGCAGGAAGAATTGCCTACTGTGCGTGTCTCGCGCATTGTCGAAGGAAAGAGGAGAAAGCGAGAGAGAGAGAGAGAAAGAGAGAGACAGAGAAAAGAAACGAAGACGAGCAACCGTTTTGTCCCGATGATACGCCCGGTTGCCGAGTGTGCCTTTGATAAAAAATTGCCGTAAAAAGACGCGCAAGGATATTCACGCTGCGGTGATGCTTCTTGAGTTGTTGCTCGGTAATCGATCTTCTCTTGGATGCACGCTTTTTCTGATGGGAAATCCTGCCAAGCGCGATTGCCTGAACGTTGGCTCTTTTTTCTTTGTTTTCTTTTTTTTTTTTTTCTACAGAAATCTCCGGCGTTCTTTGTTCTCTTTCAATCGTGTTACGTCAATTTTGATGGCAATTGTAATTTTTTTGCGTATTTCAAGCACTCCTCGAGGGACCATTCCACCGGCGTTTTTATGCGCAGAATAGAATTTCTTTTTTCAACAATTTATCCACTCTTTCTTCATTTCTTTAATATCAACCAACAATTGGAACGCATTAATGGGAGGTACGAAGAATTAAAATGTGCAAGATGTGTTTATCGAAATGACAATTTTCTAATTTCAAGAGGACGCAATATGAGAAGGTATTTGGTAGAGAACGTATTTGGAGAAGGGAGGAAATTCTAGCTGACGAGTCGCCAACATGTAAAAACTTCCCCTTCCCTGAATGCTTCTGGTGAAATTCCCTCGTAAAAAGAGTCCGTGCGTATTAATGAAATAAAGGGGAATATCATTACGAGTCGGACATATTAATATCTCTCGTGACGTCTGCCAATTAGGCGCGTCCCGGCGAGAGAAAGGCACTCGGGGTAAGGGAATGGTCAAGAGTGGCCGTAGCAGGCGGCCTGATTAAGGCAATATTAGTAGTTGCAATTAAGCCGCGCAGAACTAAGCGTGCGTAGATGCGATGATTTTATTCAGGCGCACCGTTGCTTGTTTTATTAAGCCGTACCCGCGAAACGTAGCGGCCGCGAAATATACACGCGTGTACCGCAATTTTAGACATCTGGCGGTGGTAATAACTTAAGCGGCATAGCTTATGATAACTGAATTATGTAGCTACAAAACTTCGTGTACGGTGCACGCAAAGCACTCCGTATAATTCCAGCCACAGCGTGCAATTTGTAAGGGGTTCTCGAGGACCGGGATGCTTGGCCCGGTGTTACACTCCGCCCTTGGTTTTTGTCATTCGCAGGGTAATTCGTTTCCTTTTGCGAGCGAACAAAGAAAAAAAAGAAGAAAAAAGAGCAAAAATCACGTATATCCTGGCTATCGGATCTCGGATGGAACAGAGTGATTCTATAAAAAAATATCTCGTATCTGGCTGTCTCTGTTGACCGACGAATTTTTAATTTCACGGGCTCTCGAGTCGCGAGCGTGCGTAGGTAAAGGGAGGGCAAACAAGTCCCCCTGCCCCCTCGATAGCAGCGATTACCCCGGCGTCGTTATTTGTCGATTTGTAGGGTATACGTTTCCGATGGCGCGCACAAAGTGGCTTCTAAGTCGTTGCCAAGAGTTCCTTTGACGTTTCTTGTTACCCGGGACCCCGTCACACAAGGCGTTCGGCTAAACCTCCCACGACTGTCGTCTAGAGTCTAGACGTTAGGTAAAACCGAGCTGCAGATCCAAACCGTATCTACCTACACTCGCACACGCCTCCTCCACCTTCTTCTTCGTACTCTCGCTCTCTCTCTCTCTCTATCGTTTGTACCCTCACCCTTGTATCGCGTGTATGTATACAAGTTGTTCCCGCGTTACTAATGTATCCGTTGAGTACACTGTTAATATTTAAGCGCGCGTCCGGATTCCAGCGTAGCTAGCTACGACTCCTGCCTCCTTCGACTTGGCGAAACCCTTGAAGTTCCCAAGCCTCCTCCTCTCTCCCTCCCCTCAGACTCTCTCTCTCTCTTTCTCGTCCTGGGCGTTGATCGACGCCGACGAGAGACGAGACGAGCCGCGCCGCGCCGGCTTCACCAGCGCCCAGGTGCTCCGCGCCGGAACGCAAACTGCATCCGGTAATTTCGGGAAATTTCGATACGACATTTGCGATTAATTAATCACGCCAGTGCGGCGCGACGCGTCGGAGAAGCCGCGAGCACGGGCCGCCTGATTGCGTCACCGCCGCGAAAGCGTTCGCCGCCGTAACCACCGACCCCTCCCTTCACCCTCTCGCCACCTCCGCCACGATATATTAATCCGCGAAACAGGAGGAGACACCCCCCCTCCCTCCCCTGGGATGGGGGTTGAGAATTACCCCGACGCAAGAAACGGAAGAAAACCGAGCTTTGCGGCTGACAACCGTGTCGCGAACGGGAGGGTAGGTGGCATCGGTTTTCGAAGTCGGTCTGCGCAACGGCTGAACTCCCCGACTCGAGCGGGGGATGCCGAGTAATTCGGCCAGGTCTCCTCCGGTTTTCAGGCTGATGGAGTTTTGATGCTGTTTGGGGATACTTGATTCGATTAACGTTCGTCGTGAGGTCGGCTCGTTTGACGCCGAGTTGTACTGGCAGCGGCACTCTTGGAAAAGGGGGATGTTACGGTTCAATATTTGGATTGTACAGGATCCGCGTCGTTACACGTGAAAAGTCGCTTTTTAATAGACGAATGAAGTCGTTCTCTAATTGGAAGGTCTCAATGATAATGAGGTTAAAGGTTGATGAAGATGAATTAATTTTCGCTAGTTTTCGTTAGTATCTTGGAATAAGGGGACGAAAGTTATTAGATGTGTAGTTGCTGCATGTGGGACGTTGTTTGACATTTTTTTAAATAGATTAATCGAGTCGCTCTGCAATTGGAAACTCTCACTCATAATGGGGTTAGAAGTTGACGAAGATGAATCAATTTTCGTTCGAATCGACCGGTAGTTTTCGTTGGTATTTTGGAGACAATTCATAATTCGATGTATTCAGTTGTTACACGTGCGACGTCGTTTTTTAATAGATTAATCGAGTCGTTCTTCAATTGTCGGGTCAATTGAGTGTGAAGTGAGCACCATAGAAATGAGATAATTTCACGGTATTAAATCGTCGCGTTTTTTCATCGACTATTCTTTTAAATTAGAAATTTCCACGATGAAAAATGAATAAAAACAGATTAATTTCAGTTGCATCAGCCGACGTAGAAACAGCGGCGGGATCCAGGAAAAAGGTGGGCGTTATTAAATATTTCAATTGCGCAATGTCAAGGGGAAGACAATAATATTTTAAGAGAGATTACTGAAAATAATCCACGACAGCCAGTAAGGGTGGCGATGTTTCAAACGAAACTTCGTAAGCCATTCTACGATTATTCGTCACTCGCGGTGCAACTGGGAAAAATAAAGAAGATGAATAAATGGGTTTCGCATGTAAAGCGACACGCAGAAGACGAATAGCCACGTCGTTTCGAATACCGTATCTATCCGGACGACTTTTCAACGAATAAATTATGTCCAGAGCGAAGAAACTATAAAAGAAACCGTTCGAAGAATGTTTCAACAATAATATCATTTCAACAAGTTTTCATCAAATTGTTCGAATCGGCCATTTTAAAATAACGACGTTTCGCACGCATCACACCTACTGAAATTGAAATTGAAATACCTGCAACATGTAATATAATACAAATGTAGTTTCAACGTCGGTCGAATTTGATTGGGGATTCGATGTAACAGTAAAACAGTAGCGACCGGCGCTACTGTAATATCAAAATGTAAGTTCCGTCGGGATTATTGAATGGTCCGCAGCCGCCTCGGATTTGCACCATAAGCGAGTCTACTCTGTAAGCCATACGGCACCAATTTCCCGAATCCATATTTGCCACCTATAGCGCGGAATGTTTCGCCGAAGTCAATCTGCAGCACTTCGTAAAATTTCTATGTTGCATTTGCATTTGCAAAGGATAGTATGTACCTATTCAAGTTTGGTCCAGAACCAACCGTCTGTACCATTTCATTTTATCCTTCTCAATTCTCGTGCTAGAAATCTCAACAATTTCACCGTGAACAGACAGATAAACAGGCGTTATTCAAATCTTCAAATAAAATCTTCAAATTATCTTAGTCAAGTGGTAATACTTAAATCATAGTTATTAAATTATAGTTAACTAGTGACAGCGCTATCGTTATTAGAATCACGAAAATTATCTGAAATTCTCACAGATATCTTTGTTGGAATATTCTCGTCGATTCGCGTCCGATTTCACGCAACTTGCGAAACAACAAAGTTAAAATTCAGTATCAACAGCAGCGGCATTCAATATCGCCCTGTACCCTCCTCCCCCTCCCACTTTCGAGCAACCTCGCGAAAACTCCTTTGTCTTCGCATAGAAGCTTAATTCAACGGCTGCAGCGGAACAAGCCGGAGGTTTTAATAATCAGGCAGACCGGTTGGCGCGGAGGATCGGCCAGAAATTGGCGATAAATACGCGGGAAAGTTAGTGGTCGGGGGATAGGGCGAAGAAACAGGGTCAGGCGTGGTAACTCGCGCGCGTAAGAAGCGCGAAATTGAATCGCCGCGGATCGCAACACCTGGTTTTTCCACGTCGTCTCGCGACCTAGATAATCGCATCGCAAAACACAAAGACGCATCTGCATACGGCTCGAAAGGCAAAAAAAAAAAAAAAAAACTCCATCCCGAGATGATGCGACCGGGAATTCGAGCGGGAATTTCATCGCGAGGAGGATTATTTTTTTTTCTTTTTTTCTTTTTTTTGACGCAGATACGTTTAGATTTAATTACACGCAGCGCTTTCGTTCGAAAAACCCGATCGCCGAAACGTTTATGCAAATACAGGGTGCTGATGCTTTAAATACTTCGTCTATTAGCTTCGGCATGTACGGAGTGGAATTTCCACTGCGACTGGTTTTCCTTGTAATATATCGGATGTTTGACGTGAAGCGATTTTCGCTCGCGATTCAATTTGTTCTCTCGTCAATTACTACGTATTTACTTTCGTCGATACAAATTTCGATTTTTATGCGCCTTCATATTTTTCTGATGCGTTTGCTTTATTGCAGAATAACGAGAGCTCGACGTTTCACGTGTTTTCGCATATTTTTACAAAAATCCGCAGTCTATAGGATAAGTTAAAAAGTTTTTGGAAAGTTTCTTTAATTTCTATAATTTAATTTTTAACTTCTAGTTTCTATAGTTTATGAATTCAGGGGAACGAAAGGTGTCTTTAACGTCATTTAAACGTCAAATTTATATTCCTTGCCTCCGGATTTCAACACACTCGCGCAAGGATATCGCGTTTCTCGAAAGCCAATAATGAAACGTTAATTACTCGTTATGAAGCTGCAAAATTGAACGCGCGCGATTTACATTGAATTTTTACTTGACGATCGATCACCGGCTTGAAACTTTAAACGAGTGGTTATTAACGCGTTAAACTGAAAGCTCAGGGAAACAACATTTCAACATGTAGAAGTCTAATAATTGGCCCGGGATTAAACAACCTGCTGCTTTGCGTTTCTGCTCGCATTAGGATAAATTTTACGCGATAATAGAACCGCAGACGGTTCTGAATAATAACGAGTGGAAAATTAATTATTCGAATATTTCGATAATCGTCCCGCGGCAGGTGTTTAAAACTGTCCGATCAACAAATAGGCCATTAGGAACAAGTACGCCTGCAATTAGACCGAAAATTCGAAGCGTATAACGTGAACAATAATCGGGACAAGTTCTCAATGATCATTCGTCGGCCGAGCAAATAATCCAGGTGTACTCTAGCCGCGAAATAGACAGAGACAAGCCAACTTGCAGTCGTTCTTTAACCGCGAACATTCCCAGAGGTCAGAAATGAAATTTTTCCACGTTTTCGAAACGACGAGGCTCCTTCCTTTCACCTGGTGAATAGCTAAATTCGCGCGCTCCAGTTTTGCAATCTTCTCTTTTCCTTCTTTTTCGTTTTTTTTTCCTTTTTATTTAAAGTGGAAACTCGATTACGGTGTTTCTGGGTGAACGCGAAAGCCATTGCTTGCGAGATAGCGCAAAAATTGTTTCGTGTTTTTCCAATTTTTGCGTTCTCTTTCTACTCGGTTCGTTTCATTTTTTTTTCTTTTTTTTTTTTTTTTAGAAAACATACACGAATCTTCGTCCGGGCGAGGAGAAAATTGCAGCGAAATTAAAAACCATGTACACTCCCGGTTGTTTATTAATAGTCAGTGTCTCTTCCGGGTGATAAAATCTCAAGATTTAGCTTACGTTTTATTTTCGATTCTTCGTTGCGTGGAAAACTCCAACGTGGAAAACTCCAAGTTTTCGTCCAACTTTTCCTATTTTTCGAACGGTTGTAAGACACCTTTAAAGCGTGCCGAGACTCCAACTACCGATTTCTTGTGGCGCTTGCGAATCGAACGATTCCGCCACGCCGGAAACACCGGCGCGACGCTCTTAAAATTTCTCAGCTATCCAGAGTCCATTCGCGAACTCGAATTCGTTTCGTAATTCAATACTGTTGCCTTCTCTTCGAGCTCCGTGGAATGTCTCCGATCGCGAGAGCTCACAGAGCCTAGCTATTTCGTCCCGTTTTGTCTGATAATCCCAGGTCCTCACCGGAGAACTTCACCGTCCTTCTCCCTCACCTCTCCCCCTATGCCTTCTTCCATTCGACTCACCCTCGGGAAGAAAGTTGAAAGTCGCCTTGCATAAAAGATATCCGCCGCGTGCTACGACAAACGTCGTGGAATGCCTCGCGAATACCTGCGTCAATTATCGTGACATGCATTTTTCAACGAGAGAGTCGTGCTCTTTAAATCGCTGAGAGAGACAGAGAGAGAGAGAGAGAGAGAGAGAGAGAGATCGTTCAGCAATACGCTTGTTCGCTGAATTCTTGAATAGAATATTTTTTTTTAAACGTCTGTCCACCGTAGGCAGATGTGATAAACGTAGAATATATTCTTTAAGATTTCCTTTTGTACTGATGATTCGGTCTTGATTTTTATGCCTGTATGTATTTTCTTAATGACCCCCAGCACGGTATCAGGTCTATAGAATCTTACGTTCGTTTAACTGATACGACAGAATCTTCCATAATCTTTTAATATCGGTATGTATAACTCTCGCCTCAATCAACGAAACGGGTTAAACGAAATCCAATAAGCGTTGCTTCTTCAACGTCGCGATTGTTTCTCGTTTTAAAGAAAATTTTCGCCTGTTCGAGCAGCTCGTTAGAGCAGCCAGCTGAAAAGAAAATTCGCCACGCGTACAGAGGAAGTCGAACATCGAGTCTGGGGTCCGGTCGAGTCGAAAGGGTGAATTAATTAGGAAATTCAGCGTTTCATAACTTACGATCGGACAGGACTCGAACGATGAAAGGGTCTTCAAGCTCTCCTCGAGTGCCTATTGAACCGCCGCGCCGCTGCCGCCGTCGCCGCCGCGGCCACCACTCCTCAAACACTTCAACTCCGAGAGGCAATATCTCGTAATTGGACTATCATAATGGGGTGCTCGATGGTCTTGGCGAAGAAACGTTTCGAAATTAAAAACACTTCCATCCGGGACGTATCGCGCCTCCTCCACGGACTTTCCGCATTTCGATCGATTCCGCGTTCGCCTAGCATAGTTTCTTTCGCGGATAAAATCCGGTCTCGCAATTGCGATTGCTTCGTCCCGCCGTTTCGTTGATTTCACGGGCGATTGGACGATCTCCAATTATCGGGTGATTTGTAGCAACCACGCCCCGGAGATGTTTCTTTTTTTTTTCTTTTTTTCTTTTTTAGCACGTATTTCAAAAGCAGTCGTTAGTGTTTCTTCTAGGATTCTTTCTCTCTTCTTCTAGGTTTCTTGGATGATTCGTCCGGAATTTTTTCCTTTCTCCCAGATCCCTGTCAGAAATTACGAGGCTGCGACGGGTATTCCAGAAATATCGTGGACCTGATCGTGGAGTTTTTTTTTTCCTTCGGACGTCTAATTTGATCCGTCCCTAACTCTCGGAGCATCGTTTAGAATTGGAATTCCGTCCGAGATTTCTCTCGCTCTTCTCAACTTTACCAAGATTCGGGACGAACAGATACTTTGAAAATGTTGAGATTCACTGTAGAGAGAAGTTTCTACGAGAATTAAAAAAATTCCACCTTACCCGGAATTGAGGAATTTCTCTAGCTTCTCATCGAGGCGAGAAAGCGAAAGAGCGTCTTTCCCATCGTAGCGAGGCGATATTCCGCACATCCGTTTTTTCGTTCTCTTTATTTCGATGTTTGATCGGTAGGTTATCGGGCTTTAAATTTCGTGACTTCTGACCGTAGCCCCGAGAGAACGCTCTCGTTAACGCTTTCTCTCGTTAATGTCGCTAATTAAATACGGGACGGCCGTTGCGTCACGGTTGCAATCCGATTCCGATCGCAGACGCGTAAGAATTACACGGCGGCTTTCTGTGCCTCTGTCGCGAATAACAATGTGTCGTTACGATTAATTACCCGGATTCAGTTCATTAGGACGCCGGCGTGTTTCGAATATGCTTTAATTAATGCAATTTACTTGCCAGAATGCAGAGGGTCGGACAGAGACCGGCTGACGGCGAGACAGAGAGGCGCAGGGGGTCAAAGTGATCCCTGCTAAAGGAGCTTCATCCAATTACAATTTCATTCCCCCGCCCGTTCGCCAGCGGGGAATTCTTTCGTTCCATCTGCAACAAACGTGGAAAAAGGAAATTTCATATATCGTGCTCGCGCTTTCGAGACGGGCAAACTTTGCACTTGGAGCAAAGCGCTCCTTTTAATCAGAATGCTAATTAACAAAAGTGGCTCGCTTCTTGCCGATCTCTCTCCGATGAAACGCGCAAGTGAAATTTCGATACCACCGTCTGTAGTTTCCCCATCTCCTCGACACTCTGGTTCATGCCCCTTCGAAGATCCATCGTTTTCGAAAATCAAGTCGCTATTTCAAAATTTCACCTTCAACCCCTGATTATTCGTACTTCTCTAATTCATCTATCTCTCCATTCTCGAATTTATCTTTCCGATTCAGAACACGTGATACTCACGCTTTGGATCTGAATGAAGATCTTCCAAGATCTTTGAAACTGTAAAATCATTCTCAACTTATCTCTACTCCCGCCCCGAAATCGATCGTTTGCTCGATCCCGTTACACGCTCACCACTCTCACTTCTTCTTTCCCGCGTGCCTCAAACACCGTTTCAAAATTCAAAATCCTCGAATCTGTAAAATCTTCTTCCCATTTCCCACAGAAACTCACCGACTCCCAAATCTTTCTACCCCCATCCCCAGATTCTAGCTCACGATCTGTTCCTCCTTCTTTTACCAGCACTTCTGGCTCCAATCTGAAACGCTGAAAAGGAGATACCAATCTTCGCGAACTCTTTCCACGAAGCGGAAACGACGCGCCGGTGGGCGCAGCTGCCCGGAAACAGCGTCTATCCGCGCGCTTCTGATTGGTGCATGTTACACCTGTGCCGTCGTGTGCATGTGCACACATAATATTTAACGCGCGCGCGTGCTCCCGTGTCTACGACAATGGGGCTTGGCAAACAGCTTTTCACGCTGGTTTCCTCTCGCTCGGGCACATTAAGCGCACCCGTGTAAATTTCGTGTACACCTGATTGTTCGCGTGTTAACGCGGCCCGGAGCCACGCTCGCGTATACATATAGATATATAGATATATAGATATATACGTACGTGTGTATATGCGCGCGCGTGTGTGTGTGTGTAACGCGAGAATCGAGCGGAACGTATGTACCAGGCCCGGGGAACATCCATGACAATCGCAGTCCGCTTAAGAGCGACGTCGACGAGCGGGCGTGTGCGCATGCGTAGAACCTGGTTTCCGGTTATTCGGTAGGATTATATTCGAAGACGTAACAACTGATGCGACTACTTCGGCCGGAAGAGGAAAGCGTGTCTCGCTTTCCAAACGTGAAATTTATTTATTAGTTTCTCCTTTTGAACTTTTATGTTTCTTTTTTTTTTTTTTTTCTTTGGGTGAGCGTGAAAAATTCTCGTAATAAAATATCGTAACAATTGGACTGCGAGTGATATTTAAAAAAAATTGATCCCGTTTATGAAGATACGAATTTGAATCGAGAATTCGCAGTTACTCAACCATTTAATAAACGTGGATCAGATTTACTTCTACTTGGTACAAAACGACAAACTCGAAGAAACATTTTGAAAACGTTAATCTTGAGAATGTTACATGCACGTTACACGTAGAGGAAGCAGCGAACGAAAATGCAAAAACGAAGCTACGAAGTAGACGTCTCCTAAACGCGTTAAATATTTAGTTAACGCAGTAAGAAGTAACTCGCGTAATAAGTCACGTGGATTGTTCGAAACTTTCACACAGCGCGGGCATCATAATATTTTAGAATTACCAGAATTGTTCTGGAAAATTTATCGGTCCGCCGGGAGTGACTTCTAATAATTTTAAAGTGTCGTCACGACGGCTCTTTCGCGATTATTCGCCATGACTTGGCTGTGAATCCGCGCCTGCGAGCGGCTGTTGCCGGAATTTCGAATTTCCAATTGTTTCGTCCCAGAATTCTTGCAACTCGCGCGGCGGTAATTTCTCGGCTAATCAATTTTCTGCCCCAGTTTGCCCCGTTCCGTCGCTAATTTTCTTCTTCTTCTTCCGACGGGCGCGTGCCCGCCCTCGGATTTCCCCGGATTTGAGAACGAAGAGAATTCGGGCGGGCGCAACTTTCAAAGAAGTCGACAGCAATTAGTCTCGAATGTAATTTCCACGTTTATGATACAATCTGCGGGAAGGGGGGGAGGGTATCTGCGAAAGTTTCGCGATTCTCTACGTAGAAAACTTGCGTTCTCCGCAAGTTATCGAGGAAGACAACGCGGGAGAAACAGAAGTTCTGGCCCGAGACTTGATTCATTTTCTTCTAACGACGCGACCGACCGAGTTTTATCGCAACGACAAAGTCGATTTCAGAAACTATCGCTCGTTACGGCTTCCCGATGATTTTAGTTTTCGATCAGATATTCCGCGGCGGGGCGAAACTTGTCAGAGAGGAAGTGAATCCTCTCTTCCCCTATTAAAGGATTCTTTCTTTGATTAGGGTTCATCGTTATTCAGAAACTTTCCCACTCTATCGTTCTGACGAGGATTTCACAAAGATTTTATCTACCAGGCATTTTTAAACAGAATCGTGGGTTATCTTGATCTTGAATTCCTCGAGATATTCAGCTCGCGCTTGGATCGAAAGAAATACCCGCCGCGCGATCTTTTCTTTACCTCGTATTACGATTGTTTTATCCGATTCGCGTAATCTCCTTCCAAGAATATTCTCCGCGGTGAAGTTGTACCAGTGAATGGAAATATTTTGCAAGGAAGATGAAGTAAATTCTCTTGTGTTAAATCCACGAATTAAATGGTCGTTTGAAAACGACCACTAATTTTTACCGCGTATCAACGAAACTTGACAAAGATTTGTCGCAAACTTTCTGAATTTTTCCAACAAACGTCTTCTCTCCGATCCTGAATCCTTTTATGAAATTCAATTCAACGTCGTTCCAAGGGAAGGTTCAGTTGTCCTCGATCTCTCCATTTTCGAAAAATTATTTTCCTCGATTCTCTCCTCGATTTCAGAAAATCTTTCCCCTTCCAATAATCGATCGTCGAGAGAAAAGAAAAAAAAGAAAAAAGAAAAGAAGAGAAACCGTCTCGATTTACCCTGAAATTTGTCTTAATCATCGGCAATGTTGCCTCGCGAGAAATGCAAAATGGTTCTGCGGAGGAGCCTCCGTGATCATGTAAATAAGGTATGAAAATGTAGTTTATACTACGTAGCCGAGACCCAGTTTCGCGTTTCCGGGAAGAATGGTAATGGACAGGGGAGAGGGCGGACAAAGCGGAAAGAAGGAACCGCTGCGCTAAGAATACGTACAGCATCCGGGATATTTCTTATTGGAACAAAGGAGCGGAATACAATTTTCGAGGCAGCGTCGTCTGGTAACTGCAAATGTACAAGCGACTTTGGCAATCGACGGAACTTTCGTGTTCGTTCGGTGTTTCTCGTTTCTCGTTTCATAATCGTTTGGGCATGGATCGTCTCGATGATTTCTCTGGCAATTGCCAATTTTGGAATTAGATGTTTTCATTTTACGTGTGATCACCAACGATAAACGCACTCGTCGTTTAATTCAAAAGTTACATATTTACATATTTATATATCCAGAGTTTGTTAACACACCGTTGCAAAGTCATTAAATGAATGATTTACGACGATTGCTAATCCATTAGACTTTCAACTGACATAAATAGCTACAACTAGTGTTTTGTAATAACAATTATGTCATATTACGTTATGACAGGACTGTGTAAATTTAGAAATATATAGTTATCCCGGTGTCGGTGGTACGAGCAAGGAGGGGAAAAATAAGCCAATATTAATGAAGAATAAAATTTTTTTATAAGATTCTTAGATTTTGCAAGAAATTTGAAAATTTATTAAGCACACTGGAATTTCGCCAATCTTAAACGAAACAGAAAAGAATAAATAACAAGAGATTATTTAATATAACGTGCAAATATAATAACATAGTATTATAAATTATACTATACTATAACATACTATAACATATATTACACTTTATATACATATTATATTTTTATATCTTATATATAAATATCTTTATATTATACTTTATATATATATATATATATATATATATATATATATATATAATACTATGATATATATATTTGTTTTATAATATAATATTATATATATAATATATAATAACTTATTATAATATTAAATTATAAGTTTTATAATATAATATTATATATATAATATATATATAATATATAATAATATATATAATATATAATATGTTATTATATATATATATAATAACATATAATATAATATAATATAACATTATAATATTATAATATATATATATATATAAAATAACATATAATATTTGTTTTATAATATAAATTTATATATATAATAAAATCTTTCTTTCCTTGTTTCTGGCTTTGCCTCTGTCTTCCGTCATCGTGGATGCTTGGCGACTGCATCAGCGTAGCAAGATAAGCCCCCTCCCTCTATTCCCCTCACTGTGCAACGGTGGCATGGAAATTATGCAACATAATGAAATTCATCGATCGAAAGGCAATTTTGCGCGATGCCGGCGTACACTCGAAGTCGCTGATATTATTTATCGGGGGAGCCCGGGTATCGCTAATTGCGGCCGATGTTTTAAACGAGACGTGAAGCACGCGAGAGACGTGGATCACGACAGAGAGCGAGAGAGAGAGAGACGTGCGCTGTCGTAGTTTGTCGTGAAGCGGAATTAGGCACGGCTCGTTTCGTTCTCTTTTTACCTATGCCATTGTACCGTTTAATTATTTATAAACGGGCCACTTGAGGTTCTAATTGGGCGGCCAACCACTTGCCTGTATCTTGATGGCGTTCGGTAACCATTGTTGCCGGGCTGGAAATGTAAGAGAATAATAGCGGATCGTAGACAGGTACTCGAAGACCGTCAGCTCTTCCTATATCAGATTCCGATCTTTCGTTCGATTGCCATTTTTTGGGGAGGGGGGGATACTCACGCGTTTATCGTCGTTTCAATGTATTACAGAAAATATTACCGTAAAACAATTCAAAAACGCTTGCCTTGTTTCAAAAAAAAAAAAAAAAGAAACAAATATTTCAATCGCGTTAGCTACTTTGTCGTGAATTGGACCGGGGTAAAGTGTGTTTTGAGACAATTTTCAGCAGGAAGGGCAGTTTTCACGAGAAAATCCGAGAAATTCGTACGCGTCTGGCGTCAATGATCGCGTGATGAAGTTTAGTTGGAAACTTTTGTCAATCACTGTACACTGGGTGTCTGGCTGATTTTCTTGAAATAACGACGCTGAACGCGAGCAAAACGAGCAAAACCGGCCGACGAGCTCGTTGACGCGAGTTAATCGACGCGCCGCCGCCGAAAACAATCAGCCGCGGGATCGAGTTAAATATAAAGTAACGTGAACGAGATAATAAACAGGACCGCGTCGGAAATTGCGGCGCATTTTAATGTTTAATTGGCGAACGTGCGCCGATTAAAAACGACCGGGGGATAGGAAGGGATCTTTTCAATCGAGTTAACGAGGGGACGCGATGCGATCGCGACCGATTTCTCCCGTCTCGCCCATCCTGTTTCCTCTATTAATACGTATACTAATGAATTGTATCCATGGTAATTCGCTTTTGTCCACCGACGGTCGTTGGTCGATCGACTTTTCCGACTTGACGCTGGAAATCAGCAACTTCTGCTGTTACCAGTAACTGTTGTCTGCCAATGACAATGGAAAATTGCCGATATAACTTTATAAAAAAAGATCCGCCTGGTCTCGATAGTCGTGAGTTTGGTTTCTTAAAGGTGACAACACTTTTTTTTCTTTATCGGAAATTGTAAAAAATTGTAAAGGATTTTTTTTGTAACTAGATCTACCATTTTGAAGATTGAAATCTGCTCTTTGCAACGACTCCTTAAAATTTGTTGTACAATTTTCTTCTCATTATTCTATTAAACATTGAATATCGGGGTTAAATGATAAAAATTCAAAAGATTCTAACATTTCGTCATGTTTCGCTAAAAAAAAAAAAAAATTATATGCATAGTAAGTTTCAAGAACTTGTTACAAAAGAGAAAATTTAAAATCTTCAAATATCATACTGGAGTTTTCAATGCTTTTATACACGTCTGAATTTTTGCGATTTTCGAGAAAGAAAGTGTCCTCACTTTCCCATTAAGTTACACGATGTACAATCATCATCGAAACACACGAAGTAGAACTTTTAATCTTTAAAAGAAGACCAAATACGATCTTTTTTTTTTACAAAGTTACATTAGTTTAAACTGTCGACAATTTGTCACTTGTACAGTTTCCACCGTATATTATTAACATCATTAACATTATATTATAACATTATTAACATTATATTATAATATTAAAGATTATTTAATGTTTCGATTAAATTAGCTCCAAGTCAATAGGGAATTTTCTAGAAATAAGTGACCCAAGTTATCTGACTCAAGTTATTACTCAATGAATCAGCGAGAGATTCACGCTCTCGTACGAACTGAATATCGTAATATAAAAATATAAACTTGGCAAATTGTACGTCGTTACTCTAATCGCGTGGCTCGTCCGGGCGCCGGTAATGACTTAGAAATAGTTACGCCTTCGTAAAACTAGTTATACACGTTTCCCCAAGATCGAGTAGTTGAAATTGGAAGCTCGGAACCTGTGGTGGTTCGATTAAAATTTAAGCGGATCTACCGGTTCGAGAAGTTCGTTCGTTTCGATGTGTTTGCGTGAGTACACTGTTGATTAACGAGATCAAAGATATCGCGTCGTGATGTAAATGACGTAGTTACAACGTACACGATTTATGTATATACATATTGATAGCTTCCAGTTTATTTTTCCCGCAATTAGCTCTTCTGTAAACTAGAATCTAATCAACATAAATTATCAAGATTATACCCTGTGCGGGGCCATCGCACCGTGTGTTTTTACACGATCGGTTCGATCGAATTTTCAGAATTTTTGCGACCTATCGCAATTTTATAAATTATAAATGCCACATGGAGTTATTGGATGGATCATTAATTTTTTTGCATGCATTTATCGTAAATATTAGAACTAGCTTGTTACGTTTGTTGGAATATTGTAATGAATATTAATTCATCTAGAACTTTATATTATAGACGCGCAGTATTACCAGGCTCTAGTGCAGCACTATCAGATTTTAATCATATAAATCTGTAGTAAAAATCTCTAGTACTTGGATCTAATTAATTAATACGTGAATGTCATTTTCACATTCGTGTGTACGTTGGAAAGGAAATGAAACTTGCAGTGAAATGACCAAAAAGTATGACAAAGGCGTATTTATATTGTCTAAATCTGTTTTTATTTCATTTAATTTTTCTACAGTAATTTATGCTTCTAAATTACTAAAATTATCAAATCTCAAATATATTCTATATTGAACATCGAACATATTGTATTTTATATGTTTTCGATGATAAATTAAACGAAATGAAAAGTTCCGAAACTAAATACTAAAAACCCTAAGTTCCTCCATTATCCCCAATTAACAGCCAACTATTAAACATATTGTGTCAAATAACGTATCCTAATATCTATGGGTGACAACGTGTCGTCGCCAATCATTCCTTTACGCGTTGACAGTGCCAATGGCAAATGTCCACCATGGAAAAAAACCACATATTACCCGCGTACCGATGGCAATTTGTACAGTTGATTTTCCAAGTCAACGAGCAATCAGGAAGCTGACACACAGCCAGCGCCGCATTGTCGCGTGAAGATTGCTTTTTCATTCCGTCGGTCGTTTATTTTCTTTTTTTTTTTTTTTTTTTTTTTTTTTTTCGCCGATCAACGAGCCCCGGGAATGTAAATTAATCCGGTATTGCATATGAGATGCGCGGATGTGCGGGCACACACCGGGCATCCGTATTGAATTCCGTGATTGGAAACAGGTATTACGCGCGCCGCTCGCGAAGGGTGGAGAATCGTGGAGTTTTGGGTGGGATGGGCGGAAAAAACGGAAGGGCGAAGGGGGCAGAAGGGTCTGTGGCTCGTTTCTGGCCGTCGCTTTTTCTCTCCCTCCGGTTTGTTATCGAAGGCGTTTCGTCGACGAGCGAAAATAGGGGAGCGCTTTTAGCCTCGACTGATTTGAAAATGTATCCTTTCTCCTCTCTTTCTCGCCGTTTCTCCCAGCTTCTCTCCTTCCTTCTCTCTCTCTCTCTCTCTCTTTCTCTCTCTCTCTCTCTCTCTCGCAGGTGGAAAATTGCACGCCGCGGATATCGAGTTCAAACTCCGCTCCGACTTTTCCCCTGCCGCCCCATCTCATCTCTTTCTCTCGCCACGGCTCTGTTTCGCGGATAATTATAGAGAAGTAGCCCTCGGAACCGGTGGCTGAACCTCGGTGCAGCAGTTCTCGTGATGTAGCGACGTCCTAAATTAAAACGTCAGCCACTGATTGATGCAGTGACATCCAGGATCGTTTGCGCCGCTCTCTATCTGTTTCTATGGGGACTGAATCGGAATGCCTGAGCTCGGTGCCTCGCCTGTGGCACTTTTAGAGAGGCACACGTACGTTTTTTTGGTAGTCTGGATCAAGATTTACTAATAACTAGGAATAAGATCACGATGTGATCGCTTATTATTATGATTTTGGAAGATCAAGCGATGTAATCGGCTTCACGTGTACGAGTGAAAATTTAAAGTTCTCTGTGGGATTAAAAAAGAAAAAAAGAAAACAAGATTAATTGATTGGAATGGAAGTATACAATCGAGTTAAGTATCACCGTGACGATTCACCGAAAATGTGCAGGCTACCGCAGCTGCAGTTTTTTTCACGAAGACCCTAATTAATTTCTATGACTTCGAGCGTCTGGACCCAATTAACCAACCCTTGGTCGACTGCCATGAACGACGACCATCTCGTACTCACACGCAATCAGTTTCGCTAACCGCGTTTCCAAAGTTCTCTCCAACGATTAAAGTCCTTTCACCCGCGTCGCAAACTCTTTCTCTCTGCAAATTTTCGCAACTTTCTCAAACGTGATTTCCCACAGACGTTGTAACTCGACGTCCAACTACCAGCAGTTTCGGATTTACATCCGGGCCGCGGATTTTCATGCAATTTCACGTTTCCGCGAACGCAATTAAAGAAACGAGGTTCAAGCGGAAATCCCGTTTCCGTCACTCTCTAAACGTTACAATAACTTCACTTTCGCTTTCCATTCCGTTTTATTCCCGCGCGTTCTCGTTATTTCCGCACCCTTGAATAACGCAGAGCAAGAGCTTCAATTATCCCGTATCAGTGCAGCAACCGCGTGATCCATCTTCGTGCTTTCTTATCCCACCCCTTCCTCCCGTTTCTCTTTAACATTTCCAATGAAACCGTTCTCGAAGCAAATAAACCGCGCGAAACGTAATTTGTGCCCCCGTTGTTTACGAACAATAATTCACGACGCGTGCTGTTTCGCTCTTCCAACAATTAAACGAAACACCGCGTTCTCACCCCCCCGGTTTTCATCGTAAACTAAAAACAGGTTCGCGTGCGTTCCTCTCACCTCTCCCCGTTCCCACCTTCTTCCATCCTTCCAACCTTCCTGTTCTTTTCCCCCCCGGCCAACCCCCCTCGCGTCCACGATCGCGCGCGATCGCGCTTTTATTGGAAAGCCGCAACAGATATTTCCGCTGCGTGCGAATAACAGCATATGGCGGGGCCAATTTTCCGGCAACTTGGCCGGCTGTAAATTCAGCTGATCCTGGAGAACCCGGAGCGCCGGACGCGCAATTACATTTTTCACGAAAATTAAAATGCCGCCCGGTCATTGGAATTCGTAATAGGCTGCTTAATGGCCGCGTGAAATTTCAGTTGGTTCGTGCCCGAGCCCCGTTTTCCGGTGCGATCGCCGACCTTGCTACTTTCGATTCGTGCCGGGAGCGAGATCGTTCCGCGAAATAATATAACGGGACGACACAACGTTATCGTCTCCGGCGAGGATAAATATTGCTTTCGGCAGGTAGAATTTTTCGGAAGATGACGCTTCGACGATGATTCGAAAGAGTAATGACCCCCGGCCAGAATTTCAAGCGCGGAGCGCTCGCGTGCAAACGTGTATAGTACAGAAATGTACAAAGCGGGACGAGCGAAACGAATCTTGGTTCGCGGTTTCATTCTCTTAATTATAAAAAATTAAAATTCCGTAAAAAATACGGAATTGCGCGCCTGCTCACGGCCACGTCACGAATAAAGTTAACGAAACGACCAGTCCCCAAAGCACGATAATCGTGCTCCAGAGTCCGAGTCGGGACGACATCTTCGCGATTTAGCACGACTGACGAAAGACGCACGACGAGCGACAGGTATAGCATATAAAATATAACGGGGAATACGCGTGATTATTTCCGAAATGAAATGGTAGCCCGGAGGCGGCTCGACCTGGCTTATTTACATTCCGGGTCAAGGGCCCACAAAGGAAGCTGTAATTACGAGATGAAAGCATCCCCCTTCGGTACCCCAGCGTGGAATACCCTTCAATACACGAGGATACACTCGCGCGGATCCAAAGGAGCGAGAAGCATTCAAAGTTTTTTTTTTTCAGCGTTTCGTCGCATCCAATTACTCGTTACACCATTGAGTACCATCTCTCAACCTTGGCCCTAATCAATTAGTCTTTCGTGGCCGATCGTTTCTTCCTCTACCATTTCCTCCTGTTTCTTCTTCTTCTTCTTCTTCTTCTTATAAATGCTTGTTGCATTTTCAAATCGCGGTAGGAGGGAAAGAATATATAAAAAACGAACGAGTTTGCCGAATCTCATTAGCCCGTTCGGTATCGTCGCAGGCCACGCTCGGCCCTCGAAACTTTGTCTTCCTGGTGTTATTAGAAGAAACCGGTTCGGTCGCGTCAATCGATATTTAATTAAACTCGAATTTGCATGAAAGTTCGACGGTGGTAACAAAGGGCAGGAGGGGGACGGGGGTGGGAGGCGGTTGCATAATTAGGGGTAATCTTTTACCATTTATCTTCTAAACGTTCCGGATGTACATTGTTAATTACGGCTGACAGTAACGAAGAGAGCTCCACTTAATCGAGCACGGACTTGGCCCGCCACCGACCGTCTCCCCGTTCTTTCACGACTTTCTTTCCCTTTGATCCTTTGTTCCTCGAACCTCCCGACTACGGCTGCCGCTGCCTCAATATTTACCCTCGCAGAGAGACGCTGCAAGAGAGCTTTTTATCGCTGCTCTCGCGGCCAATGGCGATGAACGAAAGGAACAGCCTGTAAACTGGCCGCGAATTAAACTGTTACAACGAAACGAACCTTCGACGAGCTTTCGTCGCGTCAACGTTTCATCATGGAATTTCAAGAGAGTCGTCAAGTCGAACGAAGGAGGAAGATCGAAAGACAGAATTAAAGGCAACAACGTTCAGATACGTATAGCGTGTAAAATAACAAATTCACAGTTTGTGGATGGATTTTCCCTAATTCACAGGAGAAACCCTCCGTACAATGATACAATTGGTTACCGAGAAATCAAATGCTTTCTTCGTCATTGCGGCGAAATAATTTCCCATTCAGCCAGAGGGGACTGTTCCTGAAATTCTCGTACATGTGTACGTGCATTCTGTAGCAACTGGTCGACAGTGCGTCAACAAGCCTTCGAGAAAAACAGAGAAACTCGTAAGCACGTATATTGGAAATAATTTTTCGACGTAATTCGCTGACGATCGTACTCGAAAAATTATGACGAGGAGTGATAATGGCACGAGTGGAAAGCCGGCTTTCGAGGGCTTTCACGGGACAAATGATAAAAGTGTTCGATCTACCGATGGTTTTGTCAGCCCGACGAGCTACGTGATACTCGAATTTTCGCGAATAATGCCGTGTTTCAAGAATATTCGTGAAATTCGAGTATCGAGTGTTCAACAGGCTGTTGTCGTCACGAAGAAATTTTCGAAACGAGAAAAAAACACCTCTCGAGGAGTTCGAGTGCTTTCTTTCATCGTCGTCGGCGCGGTTGGAGATTCAATTTCATTAGGAAGTTTCGTTCCCGTCCAGTTGGCGTTGCTGTCGTCGAATTTTATAATCCACGGGGAAAGTTTGTTTCTCGATTTGCCGCGGGTTGATCTGTCGGAATTCTCGGCCACTCGAGCGTGCAGATCCGAGAATTTACACGGGTGGAACGCGTTGCCACGCGGAATTTCAGTCTTGGCCTGAACTTTGCGCCGCGAGCAATCTTCCACGAAACGAAGTGAAACGCGTGGCGATCAGTATGCAAAGCTCGTTCCCCTCCTTTCTCTAAGATCGAGGTATCGGCGCGTAAATAGCGCCTCGATTCTTAAACGAATCTCTTAAATTGTCTGCTCGTTTTCCTAATCGACCCTCGAGTTTTCAGATTCCATTCCGGGAGAATGGAATCCTCCACTGAGAATGGAAGGCGAGGGATGAAAATTTGAAACGCAGTAACGAATGAGTTCTCGCAGGGTTGAATTTTTCGTTGGATTTATCGCGGCCGAAGTAGAATTATTCGCAACGTCAAGACATTGCCCTAAACGATGACCGATCGCGAATGAAGTTTCGGTAGAATGTCTCCTTTTCCAGGTAAGATTACATTGCCACTTTCGCTCGTTGTGGCCTTATCTTTTACCACGAAAGAAACTCTGCTTTTGTATTGAGGGAACAATAACAGTTTTCGAGACGCAGTTGTTCAAGAGGGTCCGGAGTTTGAGCAAAGGCGGTTATTTATAAATAACCGGGCACACAGAACGAGTCACGTGTAATTTCGAAATCTACCGAGGGTGCCGATATATTTTCGTTTATAAGAAGCCGGATTTAATTGGAGCATCTTTCGTTTCGCGCGTCGTTCAATTTAATATACAGGGTGTTTTGTAACTTGTGGGACCCACTTCGGGAGCTGATTGTACGGCTAAAAATAATGAAAAAAAGTCATATCAAGAAAAGAAAAAAAGGTCCAATTAAAAATTTATCAATTATTCCTGCCCATACGTTTAAACTAGATTGGTTGATATCTTGAATGCATAATAACATGTGGGTTTTCTTCATCCCAATTATGATTATTATCGATTATATTTAAAAATTGAATATACCATCCCTGGTAAAACTAGCTTACTAGAGTTTTCTCTGTTTATAAAATTCATTATATCTCGTAAACGAAAACAGATAGGACACATATTTATATGACTATTTTTCATTATTTTTAGGCGTGCAATCAGCTCTCGAAGTGGGCCCCACAAGTTACGAAACACCCTGTATATATACGAAATATTAAACTGTAGACCATCCAGTGCCAATTATTAATAATAATTATATTCGATGCACATTGCCGTTCAAAAGTGTTTATCGCAATAATTCTATTCCTTGTAATCGTGGAAATACTTTCGAATCAGCAGAGTATTACGTTAATGAGAGCAGTGAACATGTAAAACACCTTCTAACAAGTAACTTTGAATTTACAATTTCCATAAACAAGCGTCGTAGTAGATACTGCTAATTTCGCTGATCGGACAAGCTATATATCCAGATAGCAGTGATCGATAATAATAACCAATAGTAAAATTGAACGCAAGCACCAATGCAAACGCGATGGTAGATTGAAAAATCTTCCACGACCGTGGAGGGCATTCGCTCGTGAGCGGTATCATAACATCAGAAATTATACGAATAATTTGCAAGGGTCCAATTCCATTTACACGAACGGTACAGATTACCGGCTCTTACGCGAGCAAACACGTAAAAGGGTACACAAGCAGGAACGGGAGCGGTGGAACGGGAACAGGAACGGGAACGGGACGCGAATAGAGAAGCTTTTACTCGAAATTCGTCACGTTCTCATGGCGCACAAAAGCCGGGGGCCGCGGAGCGTCCCTCTCGCACAAAGAACACCCTTTTCGAAAGCATTTCTGTGAGTACTAGCTCGCGTTAGAAATTCAGCGTGTAGTTTAGCCCACAATCGGCGCGTGCTCTCGCCGTCAGAAGGCTGCATCGTCGCTTGGAAACACCTGACGAAGAGAGAGAGAGAGAGAGAGAGAGAAAAGGAGAAATGAGACAGAGATAGAAAGCACGCTATGTAACAGTTGGCGCGAGTGAAAGTTGATGCTGTACCTGCTAATGGTCCCTCCCCCTCCCTATTCTATTCGCGATCACACATCGTACCGACCTGTGCTCTTTTTCCGAAACGTGGCTCACACGAGTGTCTTTCACGTACGACAGAGAAAAGAAAGAAGAAGAAGAAGAAGAAGAAGAAGAAGAAGTAAAAAAAGAATAGAGAGAAGGAGAAAGAGAGCGAGAGGCGAAGAACGGACTTGAAACGATGTGACGCCGATACGAACGACAGAGGAAGAGGAATTGGAGGTGGTTGCGCAGCCGTTTTGTTCCCAGCGAGGGACATCAATATCGCCGCGCCGCGCCAAGTATTCAGAATGCCCTTCAAGAATTTTAATGCGACGGAGAAAGAATTTATTGCGACATAGAATGCGCAGTAATGGCGGAAATACGTATAAAAGTCGGGAAAAGGGTGCGCATTGTCGCCGTCTAATGGCCTGCCTCGGGCGTCGCACATTGGCGACGTGTACACGCACCACCACCATCACCACCGTCACCCTCCATCGCTTCTACCCCTTTCTTCTTGCCGATGCAGTGCCGTCCCTTCGAGAGCACCCCGAGGAGTAGTGAGATTTTAAGAATTCACGGGGACCTGGCGAACTTTCGACGCCGCGTTCGAGTTTCTTTTATACAGTTTCTCTCCTACTCCTCTCTCTCTCTCTCTCTCTCTCTCTCTCTTTCTCTCTGTTCTTTTAGATTTTTTTCCCTTCCTTTTTCTCTCGCTCATTGTGCGGCAGAGAGATGGAAATTTGAGACGCGTGAATTCTTTATCACCGCGGCGTTGCGTACGAAACTCGATTCCGTATTCGCGAGTGGTGAAACTCGGGGGAAGCTCAGAGTTCGCGGATCTTCAAGGCGGATTTAAGTTTGAACGGACGTGAAAGCAGCATCGAGATGGTTGAAAAAATTAATTGTTTCTTCGCGGCGATTGTATCTTCTCACCTCGTTTCTTAGGTATTCCTCGACGAGTTAAGTTGTCTGCCAGACAGTGACACATTCTCCGTTTCAATGTAAGAGCAACTCTGTCAAGGGTTCGTGAGAATTTCAAACGTAGAACATTTACATTTCCGCTGGAAAAATTGGACTCACCTTTCAAATATATTACAGATATAAAGATGCAATTATTTCGTTTGAGATTTTTGAACACACTTTCTAAATGGGGGTGTTTTAAATTCGACGATTTTATAATACTTCTACACACATATGTACAAGATATACTTTTTCATAAACTTCGAATTAAAGACACTTTAACTGTCCCCCTATAGCAGCCACAAAATAATACCCTTTGAATTTACACGACGATCTCCCTCACCCAACTCTCTCGATGTTCCCAAATTCTTCGTCGGGGGTGCCCAAAGCGAAGAACCCTGACCTGCATTTAGGGGGATGCCCCGTGCGAAGAAATAAGCGCGGATGGTACCTTACCCCTTCCTTCGTCCCACGTGTTTCCGGTCTTTCTCAGCCCCTCACAATTTTGCCGTCTTTTAGCATCTCTTTCAAGGCGATTCGAGATCGTCTCAGGCGAGAGAAGTGCGCCATTAAAATAGATCAACTGTGATCTGAATTGGGGAGTGGGGCGGGTGGAGAGAAAAAAGGGTCGTCGCGTTTTCTTAACCCTCGGGTGGATGGGGTCGCTTAACTCGTAATACAGCCGCCCACCCGCCATTGTGTCGAGGCCCGTTGAATAAATACCTTTTTCGCTTCGATTCTGTATTGTCTCTCGACGGCTGATAAAAAAAAAAAAAAAAAAAAGAAAAGACCAGAGAGGATGGAAAGAGATGGAAATATATCCATAAAACGTCCGTCGAATTCGGGAATCTCTCGGTGGAGTTTCGATTTCAATATGGCGGATAGCTGCGGGTAAACTGTGTAATGTATCGTGCTGGCACTCCGCCTCGACTGACAATTATTTTCGGGATAATTAGCCCGTAGATAACTGCTGTGGGATTAATTCATTACCGACGAAACTGTAAACGCTGCGTTTCGCTTGCCTCCGCGTGAAAAAAGCGGAGCAACGTTACGGAGAATTTTCCCGCAGCGTGGAATTTTGTTGATTTTTTCGCCACGACGATGGATTTTCGGTTCTCCTTCTTCTGGGACTGGCACGAATTACGTGGGTGCCTTTGATATTATTTATATTGTTTTACGTTATTTAGAATTATTGATACACAGTGCTGGTGTATTTATTATACATCGGGTACTTAATTCTCCAATTCCCACAGCTTTCCGTTTATTCCATAACGTAAGCAAATTAATGGTTTATGGATAGTAATATATTTTAACGAGTATGGTTGAACATCTATCGTAATGCATACTCGTACTATTCGCGTGCCATTGTTTTCCTTCATTTTCGAATCGTTTTTAGCAACCGTTGTTTGCAAGAAGAGTCTGCTTGCTCCATATTGGTTGATTAATCGTATTGTTACGGTCGGTACGAAAATCACGACTGTGGTGGAAAATCGTGTTCTGATTTTACATTGTTTTATAACATCTATGTAATAGATGCGTACTAGTAGGTGTTTTCCTGGCGTTTCAGCGCGCTCTAACGTGCATCGATATTTCGGTTACCAGCACGCTGTTATTTGCATTGCCACGTCGAGCGAAATTTTGTTGTTTCAAAAACAACGAGATACGATGGGGAAAAAATTTTGCACTTTGTAGTAAAAATATACGCGCGTTACGAAGAAACATAACGGAATGCGATAAAAAAAAAAAAGATAATTGCAATTTGCACTGAAAACACGCGTGTTTCCAAGTGAATTTTATCCCCCGAACCTCGCGCGATTCTTTTTTTTTTTTTTTTTTTTGAACACGCGTATTATGCGTTACGATCTGTGCGCCATTTGGTGCGAAAAAGTTCGAATGGAGGTTCGTTTCAAATCGCTCTAAAAGATTCAGAAATGGCGTGGCGTGGAACGAAGTGAAGAAAAGTGGGGGAGGGGGGAGGTGTAATCGAACGCGCTGATACAGTTTCTCCTTTAAGACGTGTTTTAAGATGTTTTCCAGCGGACGCGACGGTGTCGGAAAGTTCGTTAATAGATCGCGTCTGGCGCGACGTGGGTGTATAACTTGCCGCGCACGGATCCCGGTATCATCGGTTCGATACAGCGAGCCGCCTTTGAAGATCGTCCATGACAACGCGCTGTCGATGATAAAGCTTGCCTCAGCGGCGTGACCATTAGAGGCAACGGCTTTTCATTGGAGAAAAGTTTACTTTCTCGAGCGTGAGCGATCACAACGTGAACGAACTTCCTGACAGCGTCTTATATGTGTATATATATATATATATATATACATAGGTAACGTTGCATTAGCGGCAAATGGCCGTAAGAACATTGATGGCCTCTCCTATTTCTGGCTTGCTAATTATAGCGAGCACAGGGACCCGTGGCACGTTCAATTTCGCGCACCGTTGTGACCCATAAATTACGCTAATAATTCCATTCTCTCTCTCTCTCTCTCTTTCTCTCTCTCTTTCTCACTCTCTCTCTAGTGGCTCTGTCACTCTTTCTCTTCCTGTACGAACTTGAAATTATTTTCATTATACGGTGAGGATACGTTCGTTCGTTGGCAATCTGTTTGTCATGTCCTTTTAATTTTCATTTGATTATCGACGTGAGCGCGGCCGATAAATTGAATTTCAAACGCGCCGACTTTCCAGCTCGAATCGTATTAACACCACTCTCTGCCTCTCTCTTTACCACAGTCTCTCTGTTACTGTTATTTTCACCGGGAGATCCTCTCTCGGCCTTTGTGCCATTTGCAGCGTCGCAGCGTCGCTTTGCCACGATGCCGATGTAAATTAGCCCGGGCGGAACGTTTAACCCGCGGAATATCGTCCGAGGAAACGGGCCTTTGTTAAATACAAATAATCCAGGAATCATACTGCGCGCGAGCCAGCTGCGACGGGCCTAGGACTCGGTTCAAGTCCGGCAAATTTCTCGTTCGTTTGATCGAACAAAATCGGAACCGGATGGGAAAATTTCGAGTGATAGCGGCATCGTTTGGCAACGTTTCGTCGAAAAGATGGAAAGTTAGCGCGAGCGGTGTAAAGTATTTCCGCGGCACTGCAACTCAGTTTGCAACAACACTTTGCAACAATGTTGTCACTTTTAAATTGTTTTGCGAAACTTGGAAACGCCCTGGAGAATTTCGACGAGAAGCCGAGGGATCATGGGTCTCCTGAGAGGCCGGTGTGGAACGCTTTTCAACGTTGTCGAGAATTTAGAAATCTCCGTAGAATGCTTATGAGGGTCGCGCGACATAACCGTGGCATCCGAAAACCGTGCGGAACTGTCAGAGAAGCACCATGGTGAATCTCGATATTCGCTGCTTTGTGAATTTCGATATACATTTTACATACGTTATACTCGTCGTAAATACGGTTGCTCGAGTTGAACGAAATGCCGTTTCAATTAGAGAAATTAATGAAATTAAAATTAGCGACATTGTCGTACCGAGTTTCAGATTGTTTCGTCGTCAACGTTGTTGAGGAAGGAACGATTTTCAGTAAATATCTTGCTTGCTTTCTATATATCAAATTGATTCCAAATTCTATCAATGTGAAGATCCTAGAAGAGTTCAAACGATGCAAAAGTACACAGAAACGAGTAGAAACTGTGGATTTTTATACGTTTGCAGAGTGCCTATATAAATGCAATTATAGGTACTCCAAGAAACAGAATCTCTCAACGTCATTCTTTTTGTCGTTGTTAAAAATATTTCCAGCACGTTTGCGTGGATTTCCTCTCACTCGCATTTCCTCTATTTACCCCGAAATTCCCATTGTATGCACAATGGCGGCCTTCTCGATCCCCGGGTAACTTCGAGTTAAAGACCCCCGGAGCAAAATTCTGTCTCGACTTTGATCTCGTCGGGCAACCAACGTGGGATACGCTTGTTGTATATACATATATATATATATGTGTATGTGTATACACGTGTATCGCTGCTACGTCCTTTGTGCGAATAAACGCGAGTGCACGCGCGGAAAAGCGCGTATCTGCGTCGCGGGAAACAGATAATGCGGCGTTCACACCGTCCGCCCCGGAAAACCGTCCCGCACCGGGCGGCACTCGGCTCTCGGCTCTCGCCGACATTTGCATATCAAGCCGGCGTCAGGCCGTTCCTGTTTCCGAAATTTCCCCGCGACAACATTACGACAAACATTACTATCAAAATTTCGTACTATTTTTCGTTTTAATTCAGGCTTATCAGCCTGGAATAATTTCCAGCGGTCACCGTCTGTTTCCCTCTATCGGTCGTGCATTCGCTACTTTTTTCTCACCCTCTCTCTCTCTCTCTCTCTCTCTCTCTCTCTCTCTTTCATATTTCGACGGACAAGTTACCCAGATACAGCGTTTCGCGTTACCGCGTCTTGATTAAACGACAGATAAAATAACAGCGAGAGGCGACGCGATGTTTTAAATTGCGCGATTCCGAACGGTCGTTATCGTTTCCGCTAGCCGTTGTAAACACCGTTTAATTCATTTTGCCGATCGCCAATTGCATCCACGCCTGCGTTTCGTTACGTCGTTGTTTACATCTGGATTTGAATTATCGTTCCATTGGCGGGGAAACAGCGATCGATTGCGCGATAGTTGCGGGCATCGTGCAGCACTCTTTTCGCGACGTTGCACGATGACGAGCAAAAGGGAGGTGGAAAATCGGTGAACGTCGTGCCGGTATGAATGTCAGTAACTTTTATAATAATAAACGTTCTACGTCGTAGGCATTTGTATTTCGGGAGTAGTTGGAAATTTAAAGATCTGTCGTTGACACGTTGCAAAAGATTTTGTTTCTTTCAATGTTGATTAACAGAGAATTGGCATTTTCGACATTTGCGGGTTCGAGGACATTAAACATTATACATTTCAACTTGATTAACTCGTAAATGGTAACAGTTAGTAAAAAAGCTTAGTTAACTATTTGAAACTTAAAATTATTATTATTATACCGTATACTGTTTATATAATAAATATCAATCAAAGCAATATTCAGCTACTGTTCTTTCCTGTAATTTTAAAGTTTTTCAATTTTTTAATAATGTGTGCTAAATTTGCTTGTCGCCAACTTTCATTTTTCAACATTCAACAACAACGTATGTACCAACGATTCTTCTCGAATGCAATTTCAATTCGTGCATTTTCGTGTCGATTAACCTCTCGAACTTTTCGAAGACAGAACCAACAACTTTCGCCTCATCCTCCGTTTCGTCGACGTATAATCCAGAGGATACGATGTACAAGGTTGTTGGCGGATATTCACGTTATTCGGCGACACTCCCGGTAATTCCCGGGGCCACTCGTAACCCGAGGTCGCCCAATTTTGCAAATAAATGCCGGACGAGCGGCAACCCTCGCGTCTGTTGGGCGGCTCGATCGAATTCCAGCGTCCGTTTGATCTCCGTTGTGAACGGGGCAGAAAGGAAGACGTAATGCGATGCGGCGCGGTGCGTGACGTAAAATGCGAAAGCTTTTGAAGTTGGAGGACGGAGGGGTCGGTGAAATTGAAGCGATCGGCATTCGTGTGTTGCACGATATCATACATACATACATACATACATACATACGTACATACGTGTTTCCCTTATTGGCGAGCGACCAGCCTCGCCTCGAGTATCGTCGATCCTCGTTAATTTATATCGATCTGTTCGACAGTCGGTTGAAAAATGGCACGCGTAGACGGTGCTCTCCATCACCGGCAACAACAACGTAAACCCCGGTAATTGTTCGCCGTTGTCTGCGTTTCATACCTTTATGAATGAACACCGCGCCTTTGGGGGAGGCAAAAGGAAAAAAAAAAAAAAAAAAAATAGAGGAAAGAAAGAAACATGACAAGTTATATTTTTCATTGCTCGCGGAAAAAGCTATTTCGACGTTCGAAACAGCTTGTTCAAGAAATCCTGCAATAATACGGGATTACGTACTGTAATTGCCGGGGGGTTGTATCCTCGTTTCTTTGTACTTTTACCTTTTGGTAAAAAGTTTTGAAATATGCGTGTCGGGGCGGGAGGGGTTAGGTTCCTTGGTTGCCATTGGTTTTAAGTTTTATACGCGTTCTCGAGAAATCTTCGGGCTCTTATTCGCTTTCGGATATATATTATATTTTACAACGTTGTCGTAACACCGTTGTTATGCACGTGATTTGTTGGGAAACTTGGTCAGTGTTATCGCGCATTCCTAAAACGCTTGTATCTTTTGCAACTGACAGGTTATTTATTTTCTCAACTATGTTGCGTTAAAGTACTCCCTTTTGACTATCAGATTGCGCGCAAGTCGCAACATTTCCTCCCCCTGTGACCTTCAAATATTTACCGATGCAGGTCTCTCCGTTCCGATACGTTAACCATCTTTCCCTTCACCGAGGGAAATTTTCATCCGTGACGTTTAAATTTCAACCCTCTCTTCTTTCGTGAAATGAGGTATAAAACTACTTAAAATTTGCCAAAGAGACAAAAAAATTGCAGCGAAATTGCAAGTTGCGCAAGCTGCAACGTACAAAACGCTAATGAACGAACAAAGATGTCTAGGTTGATTGTTTGTCGAAATTCGAGAATATATATATATATATATATATATATATATATATGTATATTTGGTTCGAGGAGAGAACGACGACGTGGATACAATCGGCCACGTTGGTTCCGCGAGATCACAATGACGCGTATGCGGCTGCTTTCTGCGTTTCGCCGCGTTACATCTGCGTGTTTAGCGTTTAATTAAATTATTTGGGGGTTACCTTCATATTCACTTCCGCGGAATGTGATTAAATTATGTTCCACGGGCTGTTTCTGAAACGTCGTAATTTATTTAGTGTATTCACATGAGCAACAATATTCGTCAGCGGGATAACAAGCCGCCCGAGAGTCCCGCTCGCGTACTTTTGCCCCGGATTAATTTCACGTAAGTTTAACCTCCGTCGGTTCCCAACGTCGCGAACGCTTCGCTGCGCCTCTTGTGCATCGAACTCCCACTCCCTCTCTCTTTCTCTTGCGGCCAGTCTCTGAATTCTCCGAATCGTTCGCCAGGAAATTTGCAAACCCGGCGCGTCGTTTCGCTCGCTGCTTCCTCTCCTTCTTTTTTAAAGGTTGCGAATTATTTAAAGTAGCCGAACTATTGTTCAAGAGCAACAAAGCAAGAGTAGTTTTTTTACGAAGAAATTACACTTCTTCCGCGGTGTGGATGTTGAATGATTTCTCTGTGCCACTTTGTGCAATGCTGTTGAGAATGTTTGTCGCCTCCTTTTTTTACTTTGATTCAGAGATAAATGGTAATAAAGCGGTGATTAAATAATACTTGAAAGAAATCAAGTTCATATATTTGTAATAATATTTAGTATAAGAATATTTAAAATAAATAATAATATTTAAAATGTTTATAACAATACATAATTAATTATTAATTAAAAATAATACTTAAGTTTATTACAGAGTTAGAACATAAGCATTTCTAAAATATGAATATACGAACACTAACAGCGGGCGAACGATGTGAGATTCGTCTCGTGACGTAGAGATTGACGACTGAAAATTCAATTTTCTTTTTTTTTTTTCTTTTTTTTGGCAAGAAGTTGGGAAGAGCAGAAAGAACTATCAGCTAATTGAAACGTTGCGCGAAACTCTTGTCTTCGTAGCGAGTTACGGTTCCTAAATACCCGCCTAATTTCTTCTCCCCGCAACTTCCAATTTGTCCTCGTTCCAACGGCACTCGCAATTTCCACGTGAAATTAACGATCTCCGTGGGCTACCCCCGCGGGAACTTGCTCGAAGGGGCCTTGCAGAGAGACTGTTTGCCACTGGGTGAGAGATTTTTGCCGGCAAAAATTTTGCATGCAACCCGACGCAAAACTTGGTTCGCAGCGCGCCGCTAATTTCCAAGAAACGAGCGCGGAAACCACGGTCTCTCTCTGTTGTCGAAGTGCGGAGGAGCTTGCATCGCGGAAGAAAGGAACGAAGGAAGGAAGGTTTTCCAGCTGGTAATTATATCCAAGACTGGAAGCTGTCTGGGATATCCTCGTCTCGAAAAAAGAAAAAAAAAAAAAAAAAAAAAACTCGTACAGCATTTCATCCCAGCAGGCACATCGCGGCAACGATAGCATCTCCTCTTCTGGATTCTGTGGTCCTGTCTCGAGTGTTTAATCGTTCGTAGTCAGTCGCTCGTCGTGGCGTGCCATTTTAACGCTGGTCCCTCCCATTGTTTACGAGGCAATAGAGCGAGGCTCGAGAACGGTGCTCTCGAGACGCGAATTCGCGCATTACGCTCGTCGCGGAATCGTAAAACTTGTGAAAATCGTGATCGCGTTACTCGCCTCGGCCGTTTCCTCGCGGAACCGCCTTCCGTTCCGCGTCGGGAAACGGAAGCGCGACCGGCGGAACGAGCGTTTAAAACGGCCGGAGTAAATATCCGCGAGAGCGGAAGCAGCCGTTTCGACCGGGATAAAAGGCCACGGTCGATCAGACGACGCCGATCCCGGGCATAAAGTTGCCGGCCAGGTTCGGACAAATCGAGCAATTGCTCGGTGGCAGGCGGCGCGATCAATTCACCGGAATGTTAGGGTAAATGGCGGGTGAATGGCTGTTGGCTACGGCCATAGAAACGGATTATAGGCATCGACGAGCGTGGTACAGCTTCAGCGATTCGTGGCGGCGGCGGTGGTATTGGTATTGGTGTTGGTTAGCGTGCCGCGCGGCCGCGGTAATTGCAATAAATTTTTCAACCAGTCCTCGCGCCCGACGTTGTACGACGCTGGCGCGAGAGAATGGAACTGCGGAGGATAGAGAGCTGGCAGATAGGAGTCCTCTCGGGAAGCGATGCCAGGGTAGAAGAAGGGTAAAACCCAATGTCGGTTGACGTTGAACGTATTTACGATTATTCGCTGGGCATTAAGATGGCAAGTAGTTGCGGTGGACGTACAGCCAGACGCAGCGCCTTTTGCTACGAGGTCTCGGCCTCGTTTGGACGACACCGTCCAAAGAGAAGAGGGATGAAAGAAAGCGCAGCAGGAAGGAGAGAGAGACAGAGAGAGAAAAAGAGAGAGAGAAGACGGAAGACGGCAGAGACGAGAAGAGACAGAAGGTAGCGTGCGACCGACTCGTTTCACCAGCGATCCTTCCTCTATCCTCCTCCTAACCGCGGACCACGTCTGAAAAGGACCTTTATCTGTTGTGTATTTTCCAGTGAATTAAGTTTCTTGCCTTCTGCCGGCCAAGTTTATATGTTTTGCGGAGAAGATAGCGCGGCGTTCGTCCCTCGGCCGACCGGCTATCCTCAGTTTTCTTCGACTCTTTCTCTCTCTCTCTTTCTCTCTTTGCGAGAGAACGCAGAAACCTCCCGGCTCGAAGGAGGATACACGGGGAAGGGGTTGGGTGGTTTTTGTTTGCGTCACTGCGCAATATCCAGCCACCGGTTTAACCATCTCTCTTCCCCTCCTGTTCACCTCTCACTTCGTCCAGCACTACTTGTCATCGTCGACACCGTTGTCGTCTACTTCTGACTCGTATCTCGTCTTCCAGCTCTCGTCCTTTCCGCACGATCCTTTCTAATGTTAGCTTTCGACGGGCCAGACACCGGCAGCCAAAAGAGGGCTGTCTGTGCGGCGACGTTATTGGCTGTGGCGCGCGCGCGCGCGCGCGCGCCACTACTCGCCCGAGATCTCATTCCGCCGTTATGGTTTCGCACTTCGTTCTTAGCACTCAACATTTTTACGCCAGCGCCGCTTTTGTTTTCGCCCCCGTGCCCGCCGCCCCCCTTTCACGGCTACAGCTTTTATTACAGCCCCGGGAAACGGATGATGGAACGTCCTTCCCAACCGTGATCCCGCATCTCCCTCCTCTGCTCCCACCGTTAATTTTCAACTACAAACGAATCCTTTCTTCCCCGGCAACCATGTAACAAGCCTCGACCCGCTTATCTCGCCGATAAGGAAGAACGACTTAAGAGAAGAGACGCGCACGGGACACGAGTCGCGACTTTGGTTTCTTGGTTCAGTGCATTGTGGAACTGTGTATTGGTAATCAAGCTTGACAGAGCATCTACGTATAGGCATCTGAAATTAGCTGAATCAAAACGAAACGCGAAATATCGATGATTCGAACTTGTATGAACTAGGGAAATTTCTGTAACCAATCTCTCGAAAATCTGTGAAAATTTCTGTGATACATTATTGGCAAATTATATTTTAGTGTCAAATGAAAATCTTAAACGGAGGTAAAAGAAGCTCAATTTAAAAAAAAAAGAAGAAACAACTTGCGCCGAAATTTTTCCATTTTACGAAGTGATTCGAATATTTTTGTCAAGTGGTACGAGTCGATGCTCACCACGGTATTGCGTGTCATTCTTTGAAAATTCTTATAGCGTCAGAAGGAATGTCAGCAGACTTTCCACAATCTTCTATCTACGATTTCGAACTATTGTAATATATGACACCACGCGTAGACGCAAGTTGCGATTCCTCGTCCCTTCGCAAGTCTCTCAGCCGTAGGGACGTTCCTTGTTTGCGCTAATATTTACTCGCCGACTAAATTACTTCCTTCTATAACTCTCTTCTCTTTCGTAGCCAAGTCTACGCGACTTCCTCTCGCTTTCACCCTCCGTAGAACAATTACTGAAAGATCCGCGAACTTCTGACAATCGATATGAACAACCAGACTCATTTTCACGTTAGTTCAGAATTCTATCTTCGCGCGTCTGCGTGACGAATTGAACCCTTGAGACCGATCATTTCGGTCGTTGCAACGTTGTCTGATATTTTCTTTTCATTAGATTTATATGATCTTTTATCTTACAGCAAAGAGCGTAACTGTGTTAAATTGCAAAAAAAGATCATGCAACGATCAATTTGGTATCATTTTAAAGCATGAATCTTCGACGATCGTGAGTTTGTCTTTTTTAAAGATGACTTTACATCACGCAGCGGATGGAAAAGTGAGGATACCTTCTTCTCGAAAACTATGAAAATTCAGACGCGTGTAAAAAGATAAAAAAATTTTTTAATCTACCAAATCTATCGTGGTCTTAAAAATTGAAAGTTTCTCTTTGCAACAAGCCTGTAATGTTTACTGCGATGATTCCTATACCCGGTGAAAAAGAATCTAAAATAAATTCTAGGCATCGTTGTAAAGAAGATGCCTTCGGTCTTCGAGATGACGGGAATTTTAGTTACGAAAAACATTTTTATAAAATCTTTGCACGCGTTTGAATTTTCGAGAATAAAACCACTCTTACTTTTCTAACCGCTACGTGATGTAAAATCATCTTTAAAAAAAAAAAAAGAAAAAAAGAAAACGGAACTCACGTCTGTCAAAGAAGCTTCACGAGAGCAAATACGACTTTTTTTTTACAAAGTTACATCAGTTCAAATTGCCATTGGCACAGCCACAATTGGCCACAACGATCTCGTTCTACAAACAAAATTCCAGCTATAAAGGGTCAAGGGTTAATCGACATTCATTTCGTCCTGTATCCCCGTTATTCGTTCTCCGTTCATCCTCCGTTGTTCCGCAGAGACTTTACATTTGGGATCGCTCTCGCGTAATACTGGGGGCTCAACGCGACAGACAGGCCAGCTTAAGTTAGCTTCTTTGAGGGCTACTGGCAGAGATTCAGACAGCGTGCGGCGGCAAAGCGTTTTTGCGTACGCCGCAGCAGACATACGCCCATACTACTGAGCCACCGCAGACGCGCGTCCATACTACTGAGCCGTCCGCTGTCAAACGTCCTTTTTGTCGGAGGGTCTCCTCGACTTTGGGTCACTCTGAACGAAAATGTCTCCATCCGGAAATCCACGTTATAAGTAAGGTCCTTGAGGGTGAGATTCGGCCGTTGTCAGAGATTGTTTTCTTGCAGAGATTGGTGGATCTTAGAACCCGAAGCGGATTACTAGATTTTTCTCTTGCTTAGAGACTCTCTTGCGACATATTAAAAGTGGAGAGCGAAGAGCTTACGCTGCGAACGAATTTTCTGTGAGTTATTGTTATTAAAGTTTGAATAATTTCCTCAAACATCGTGAAACTTTCTAGAGACGAAAATGCATCGGTATTCATTATCGTTGCATCGACGCTTAGTGATTTCCTTTATCCGATTCACTTCACTTTTGTTTGGCACCGGAATCGCAGACAATTTACTGATAATTTATATCAGAGAAATATACAATAACGCAAGGAATGGGAAAGGATTCACGGTACAACAAAGAACGCAAGCTTTTACCATCTTTCGGATCATTTTTATCGCCGCTGGATTTACCACGCTCCAGTGTCAAGATTGTCGAAAGGGATCCATTTGGCAGAAGATCGAACCCCAGATCCGATCCTATCGCTCTCGCCACAGTCAAGACAAAAGGATGTCCTCCCCCTCCCCCCGTTCGCCACAGTCTATACACCAAAATATTCCTCTCCATTAAGCAGTAATCGCGATTCGGGCGGGCGATTAACGCAACAATCGATGATAAGAGGAGAAGGCGAGAGCCGTCCGGCAGGACTCAGGCTTAAGACTCTGCCGAGTATTGTGTACCCGGCCGCCGGATCAAAGGTAGAGGACTAGGGTTTAATATCTCGGAAGTGAAAAGAGACCGAGAGAGAGACAGAGAGAGAGAGAGAGAGAGAAAGAGAGAGGAGGCAGGCAGCTCGTGAGCCAACGAAAGGGATAAATTGGAAAGCGGAACGGGAGGAAGGAAAGTGCCGAGGGCGTGAAAGCACAAACGGAGGGGAGGAGGATTGGATGGGGAGGTAAGAGGTAGACGATGCGTGTAACGGCCACGAACGACAGAAGGGGATAAAGGGGTGAGAGACAGAGAGAGAAAGAGAGAGAGAGAGAAAGAGAGGGAGTCAGGACAATGTCAGTGTCTGGCACAGTGTCGTAAGGTAAAGAGAAAAGTCCGCGAAACGCGGCGCCAACGGTGGGAAACAGGCCTCATAGAAGAAGGTGGTTTCGTCGTCGGATGGAAATTACGTAGGCAGGGCAGCACAGAGGATGGCATCACCACGGAAACGCCCCACGGCCGTTCTGTAATCAAGATGGGTATTACATTTCCGGTAATGTCGTTCCGCGAGTTTGCGCCCCCGCGGATGATGAACTAAAGTGCTGCGAAAAATTCGATCAACCCGGTTTTCTGAACCGACCTCGTCTTCTCCCCCCCCCCCCGCCCCTCCGCCCTTGTTTCCACGACTTCTCCGCCGTTACTGTTTCTTTCATTCGTCGCCTCGTTGTTCGGCTTTGGTTGTTTGCTCTTTCGACTGGATAGAAGGAGAAAACTTGCTGGAAAAAACCTTGGAATTTTGGTATTTCTCGTGACAGGTTCGTGGAACAATGTTTTCCATTTATTGTTATAAAAAATTCATTATGTTTTTCACCATCGTGGAAGTAGGGGATGTTTTTCATAGAACAGTGTTTTGCATTTATCGTTGTAAAAAGTTTCATCATGTTTTCTTTTATTATATCGTGGGAGAATATCGCGGCAAGGGATGTTTTTCACAGAACAGTGTTTTCGCATTTATTTATTTATCAGAGAGTTCGTTTTTTCTTGTACTTCTCGTGGAAGTATGCTGTAGCAAGGAACGAAGTTGCAAATTAATTAATTACGAAGCCGGATGGATGATATTTTCGAAAAGTTCGAACACGCGATTAAATAGAATTTCTCAAAGTCGTGGCGGTTTCAGCGTCCGCCGAATATAACTTTTCATCCGTGTTTCAGAACTTTTCAATTTGTTCCTCCTCCGTTATTTTGTTTTACGCGGAGGGATAATGGAGCCATTCTGCGTGAGAGTTTCTACCTTTTCGAATATCATTCAGGAGTTCCATCACAGCGAAACCAGCGTTTCAGCCTGGAAACGATTCGGCGAATGAAAAATGGGACGAGCGTATTTCGCGAACAAATCGAGGATGAATGGTAGCACCGTGAGTACAGTTTCTCGAGACGATGGAATCAGCGACTGAAAGTGAACTGTGTTTGTACGGATGCTGGCCATTCGACGACGGGTAACAAGTCAGCCATCCTCCCTTTCAAAGTGTAAACGTTTCCATGCGTTTTACCCTGACATTGACACCGAAAAACCAACACTTCGATCGTTTTGTATTTTTTCCACTTTCGTCTGACTTCTGTTGTGTTTCCCTGCTACGATACGGGAGCATCAGAATGCAGCACAACAGATTGCAATGCATCACAATGCAGCACAATGCTGTGCAATACATATCACAACGTAGCGCAACGCAGAGTAACGCAACGTTGCACAGAATGCAACGTGTTACAGCGCAACGCGTCATAATGCGATGAAACGCGGTGGAATGCACGAGGAAAGCTCGCTTGCTCGCGAGAGCAATTCAGAGCAGAACGCGACGCAACACGCCCTTCATGTTCAATAGAACGTACGACTCTTCAACATCCAGGCATTCTTTCTTCCTCCCGTCTCTTAATCCCGAGACACGACAACGGCAATGTCAAACTGACTCCGACTAAAATAAATACTAAAATAACAATAATAATTGATGTATCGTCCTCCGATCTTCCGTCAAGTACACGCTCGGCCAAAAGTTCCCAGGCGAGCTTTTAGAGCGGGCGAAAAAGGCGCAAGAAATCGAAAGATACGTCTGAAAGGGTCGCAGACACCCGTCCGACAAAATCCTCGCGACAAACGAAAGCTACCGCCGGCTGGGCGGATGCCGCGGGTTTTCACGCTCGCCAACGATGAAATTCCACGAGGGTGATCGCCTAGTTCGTCGATATTCTTCGCGGAAGCTCGCTTCTGTAGACGATTGAAAGGAGGCGAAAGTGCTCGACGAGAGGTAGGGGGAGGAGGGCGGCGGTGTGTCGTTTTGTATCGTCGATGAAATCGACGTGTGGTTGAACGCGTGGCTGCGAGGATTTCATCCCGTCTGCTGGGACCCGACGTCGCGACGTCTGGCACGCACACGGAAAAAGAACTCCAACGCGCGAGCTGTCGCGCGTGACTTTCCTAAAACGAGGGAAAATAATTAGGAGGCTCTCGGTGCGTGGCTCGATTTACTCTTAGGAATACTCGGCCGAAACGTCGGTGAAACGGCAATTTAAATTAAGCGGACGAACGTACGGACGGTGTTTGACGAGACTGTTTGACCGTGCGGTTTCGAAAAAGAATGCATAACGAAGCCGCGTGTTTGTTGGAACTTTCCCGCGGACACTCCGTCTGCTCGGTATCCGTTCGCTCGTCTCGTCGACGTTGGTTTTTCTTTTCGTGTCTTTCAGCGGCTTCCGCCAGGCCGTTGACCCGACGAACGATTGTCCGCGAACACGCGGCCACGCTTTCTTGATGGAATACTTCCATTGGAATAAAAACGTTCGACGTTCGGACTGTGAATGTCCATGCAAATTAACACTTTTCACGAGTACAACAATCGTTGAATTACAACGTGATATTATTGTGTCTGTCGAATGTTACGACGAACGAGAATATTTTTGATACTTTATACACAGTACTACAGACCAAAATTTTAGATACTTTTAACTGCATTTCTCAAGTATCTACGTACACTGCATGAAGTTAGATTCTATATTTTTTGGCTGTATTATATATAAAGTTAAACATTCGTGCGTTTGTTTCTTGCACACAACGTATTAAAACACATTTACTAAAATTTGCGTTAAAATTTGTACTAGAAAATATTGTACTAAAAAAAGTGTGCTAATATTCTCTTTCAGGCAAATAAATTATTATTGACATTACAAGAACTAATCATTTAAATATTCTACGCACAAAAATTCTCGAAATCCCCAAAAATGTTTAACAGAATTTGGCCTCTTCGTTTTCCAAGAGAGAGAGAGAGAGAGAGAGAGAGANGAGAGAGAGAGAGAGAGAGAGAGAGAGAGAGAGAGAGAGAGAGAGAGAGAGATTGCTCGAAAGCGAACAGAGAGCGACAGGGTGGGAAAAAGACGGGCAAAACGAAAGGGAAACGTGGAAACGTTTGCAGATACGCGCGAAGTACTGGGTAGAATGCGGTGTGTAGAGAATACTGCGTTGGATGTGTGCGCGGTTCCCATCCGAGTCGATACGATCGTCGCTGGCCACACGCGACGTGATCGCTTCACAGTAAACACGCAATTGCGGGCCCGCGTGCGGTGGATACAGCCCAGTTAAAACCGCCTTTTCGTGATGGATGATATTATTTGGGAGTTTTGCGACGCGTCCGCCACTGCCCTGCGGGATCTTGATTAATTTGCTTTGATAGAGACCGAGCCGGCTCGCCGCCCCGCGTTTCCTCCCCGTAACGCGAAACCCAGAATGTTGCCAGAATGTTGCGCGAAATAAATAACTATGATATTTTTTGACAAATCCCCGTGGCGCGTCTCTTCGGATAGTTGATTTTCCAAGTTCTCCGTAAAATTTCCGGATTTCCAACGTTTCCAACGGTGGTGTACCCGCTCGTGAATGTTCCCCATCTTATGAACGTTTTTTGAAAGTAGCAGCGAGCTCCCGTTCTGGAGTTCAAAACCAGTTTATATATATATATGTGTGTGTGTGTGTGTGGGTGGGATGGGCAAATTCTGAGAAAGGACTTCTTCAATGCCCAACAATTGCAACCAGATGTCACAAGTGGCGTACTGTAGAGAAAATTAGGCCTGGGACTTGGGATTGTTTATGGCTAGTCCTCTAGGCCTAGCATTTAAGATATTACCAATACCACCAAAAAGCATGAAGTCATACAAATGGTTCAGGAAACGTACACCGAACTTACCAACGACCATAAACTAATAATAATCACCTGGATCCCGTCACACCAAGGAATAGAAGGGAAAAGCCAACTTCTTAGCCAAAGAAGCAACAACAGACCGAACAAACGAAACCAACATTCCAATCCCACACCAAGACCTACTAGCTTCAACGACCAGAAACAGTTATCAGCTACCTAAAGGAGACCTAGCTACTAGACCAGATATAAGAGAAAATTCCATCACGTCGCTAAAGACTTCGCAGTCGATGCGACTCTAAACCCCCATATATAAAAAAAAAAAGATATTAAGGGTATGGATGCGTTTGTGTGGATGTGTGTATGAATAACAAATTTTTGTGCAGATGAGGAAAAAGGGCAGTGAGTTTCGAGAAGTCAGAGAGAACAGAGTGAGTTGCGAGCCGTGAAAGCGAGAAGACAGAGAGAGCTGTGAGTCTTGAGTGTAACCGTAGCGATTAAGAGAAAAATAGTGTAGAACGTCAATTTATAATCATTGTTAAACGAATTTTCTTTACTTAACTTTAAATAAACAACCATCCTTTACCAAAATTCCTACATATATAAAATAAATACATTGCACGAGTAACATTTTTCGTCGAAACATCTTTACTCTCGAGCGCGCGCGCACACACACATACACAAGTATTCGAAAAACTCATATCGAACTTCACTCGGATTCGCAAGTAGTACGTTGGAGTTGACTTCAGTTGCCAGCAGGTAATACACAGCGCGACACATTCAGGCGGATCTCGGAAGGAGCAGAAAAATTAATTAATCCTGTCCGTGTTCGTTGCATTTTGCATAAACCTTCTCTTTTCTCTCGTCCTGTTGCTCCCTCAGCGATTCATCGACGCACGGTATTCCGTTGCAGACGAATATGTTACGTTCCATCGGGTTCGGTAATCACGCTCGCAGCTATGACGATTGCTACCCTAAGGATACGCGACTATCCCGTCCCTCGGTTGCGTGTACGGTGTCTGAGGGATGCGGTGACTGATGAACGGTATTTTTCCAGAGTTGATGAATTCCTACGGGTCACCGTCGCGTCGCGTTCGAGTTAATATCGAGTAATGAAGTTTGGGTTTGATGCAATTTTAGAAAAGAAAGGAAGAAATAAATAAATAAAAAGAGCTGCAACGGAGTGAAGTATTGATTGGAAAAAGTATATTCATCGGGCGTGTTTCTTTATACGCGATCTATTCGGGAAATGGATTGAATCGCTCGCCGGCGGAAGAATAATTTAGTTTGAATATTAAAATCGTGGATCCCGTGCATTTCGAAAATTAATAACTTTACTGAATATGACGTGTTTCGATGAAACGAATGTTATTCGAGTACGGAGTATCAGAATATTATAATCTCGAGGTACGACAGAAAAAAATTAATATCGCGGGCATGGTATTAATATAATTACAATTAAATGATATAAAATGATATGAAAAGTTCGTTTGAATATATATGAATTTCCGACACTAAACTTTACTTCTTTCGAATAATTCTTTTGGAAGCTTCCAAATAATCTTTCGTCTTTCCCAAAAGAAATCCATCATCCTAGCCGAATTTAATTGATTATTTCTCGCAAAGGATCGCCACGTTGCGGACAACGACCTGGATTTCTTCTCAATTTCGTCATTAAACGGATCATTCTCACGGCCCTAGACGCGTGTACCGTATCCGCGGGACGTATCGATCAACGGTTTCAACGATTAATCAACGTCTACGTTAACAGGCGGCGTCACTGAGCTCGCCTCCGAATCCAAGCAGCGCATCAATTAATCGACGTCTCTATAAACTGACGTCTTGATTAACTCGATCAAGGTCCACGGCAACTGATCTTTTCTCTTTCAGTAGCATCCACGATACCGTTAATCGCCAGTGATCGGGCATCGTCGATCCACGATCCACCAGCGAAAACAACAAAGAGAGAAGTCGACGCGCGGGAATCGATTTCCAAGCGAAATACCGAGCAGTTTCGATGAAAAAAATGCGACTTATTATAGACGAACGGGGCACGCGAGGAATCTTGGAATCGGGCAATCTCGTCTTGCCGAATTCTTCAGATTGTCGCGCCGAGAGCGCGAGTGTGTCAATTTCGAACGAAAGTGAAAAGCAGCGCGGTGTAAACTGTGGAAAAATCAGAGTGAGAGATTCTCAGATTATCGTCGAGAGCCCTCGAGAAGGAAAGTCATTTCCCCCGGAATGACGTTCGAAGACGTCGGTGTTCTCCCTGGCGATCTTTCCGTAACCATCGCCGATTTCTACAGACACCATTCCACGCGTTTCTAAGTGCCATTGGAGAGCGTCCCACCGTAGACGAGGGCGAGAAGTTCACAGGCTTGCCGTCAGGTTCAATGTCGTTTGAAAGGGCCTCAGACTAGACGCGTCGAACGATCGTCCCCGTGCGGCTTTCGAAATACATAAAAAAACGACGAGATCCAAAGCGACGGGGGTGGTGTTAAAAAAAAAAAAAAGGGAGAAAAAGAAAAAAAGAAACGTTAGGGCCAGAAGGATGCGTCGGACCCTGCTGACGGTCGTAAATAACGAAACTTTATACATCGACGAGTTGCTTGACGGTGTACTTTTTCATCGCATGAAGTGGAACTGTCTAGACGCATTCAACGCTTCTGCAACACTGCGAGGAACACCTTTATGGTACCCTCTCTCGCAATTTCCCGCAACGCGTCACTATCCCCTATCCCCTCCCTTTCATCCCTCTCTGTTCCTTTCTCCCTTCCCTTACCCCTTTTTTTTATCGTCTATTTCTCCGCGTTTCCTTTTTTCCACCTTTCTCCACCCCCTTCCCCCCCGTTTACGCTTTTTCGTTTTGCCCTCTTTTTACACAGGTAGCGGCGGTGCGCTTGCAGTTTCGTTTCTCCGTCCGCAGCCTTTTTGTCCGCAGATCCGGCGCGTTACACTTGAAAACAGGAGGCCGGTTGCGGCGTGCTCGTCGACGGCAGTCGCGCGCGGTTTCGATTCAACGAAAAACTACGCGAGGAATCCACCCACGGTGCTCGCTGCCCCGCTATCTCGCCCTCCTCCCGCGGATGAACGTTTCCGCTTTATTAAAAACGGATGGCAGGGCGCAACGCCGCAACACCAGGCGTCGTCGCCTCTCGCGATTATTTTCTTCAGCGGCGATCTAGAAATCTGGGCAAACAGAGTGAGGATTTTTGGGAAATATCGCGATAGATCGTTGCTTGGTTACGCAAGAATCCGCAAGAATCGAGTCTGATACTGTGGGACGAGGAAATCTGGGGAATTGCTCGGAATATTTGCTGTGTCGCCGGGCGAGAACGAGACAATCGTCGCCTGCTGCGTGTCCGAGACGATTGTCACAGCCAAGGCCAAGTCGTTTCGTTTAACGTTAAAACTACCAAAGCGGTCAAAAACACGACCGATTTATAATTTTTTAGAGCAATTTTGCAGATTTACAATGTTACATTTCTTAGAAATGCGAAAATATATGAATGAAAGTTCGTGTTCATAATTGTCTTATTACAGTCGTGGTCGTGTATGAAATAGAATCATATAGAATGATTTACAATGTTTAATGCTCTTGAATATGATGTAGAATGACTTAGAATGATTTAGAATGTTTTAGAATATGATGAATGTCTAATGCTCTTGAATATGATGTAGAATGATTTAGAATGTTTAATGCTCTTGAATATGATGTAGAATGATTTACAATGTTTAATGCTCTTGAATATGATGTAGAATAATTTACAATGTTTAATGCTTTTAATGATAGAATGATAGATTTAGTCTCTACAATGATTTAGAATGTTTTATGCTCTTAATGATATAGAATGTCTCTATAATGATTTAGAATGTTTTATCCTCTTGAATGTCTCTAAAGTATATTTTTATATATGTTATCATCGTCAAGTGGAAGGGGAAGGAGCATAGATGACCAGCTATTGGATCTTGTCCTTATGACTAACTATTCACAGTCCATTTTTATGTGGATTGTTGCTAGCTCATTGTCAGTATTTGCATAGATTCAATATTGTCCTGGTTGGTCATCCAACATTACAAATTTTTTTCATATTCCTTGCATTCTAATTTTTTTTTTTGACTCAATTTTTATACTTTAGTCCTCGGTAATTCTAGCAAGCAAAACGTTTGTTTTAGTTGCCCTTTAGGCTTTACACTTGAAATATTAGGGTACAGTTGTGTGTGCGTGTGTGAGTATGCGAAGCACGCAGGTTGCGTATCGTGAAAGAATCAGCTAGAGAGTAGCGAGACATCAGGAAGCGAAGACCAAGAGAGAATCGAGTCGTGGTAGAGTTCATATAGAGTTCATATGATTATAGCGAGTTGTCATGGCGTGAGAATCTAATGAGAGATCAATATCTTTTGTCATCGTCTTTTCTATCGGGACTCTCTCCTATTAATTTTTAAATTAATAAACTGCATTTATATTCGTTATAAACCACGTAGGTAAAATAAATACACTCGTTATTATTTTTATTTATATTGTAATGTTTAATCCAAACTTTCGTTCTTTCAAATCTTCAGGGAGAGAAAAGAAGCTTGCGAGAGCTTCTCGAGATTTAAGTCCTTTAATCCACGATACGACGACGTTGTATTGTAAATTTCTATGTTGCGCAATCTTGAGTCGTTCCTACGGGCCGGATGTGGAAACCGATGAAACATTTTGGCAGCGATCGTCGATCGAGAACGATCGTCCGAATGCTGATGAACGTCCCTATTCGATGCTCGACCCACTTTTCGGTTTCCTTTTTACTACGGTGGCGACGTGCCATCCGCCGACCGGGAACGGTTTTATGGGGGGACGTTTTATGCGTTGAACGAGGTAGCGAAGTAAGTGAGCAAAGTTTCTTCTTTCAGAGTCGGACTCTCGAATGGAATTGAAAGTTCAAAACTGATTTCAATCGCGATTGATTTTAACCTTGAACAAGGTTACGGACATCTGCGCGTTACGGTGAAAATTAAATCAAGAGCGGCTCTTGTCGGCCGCGCGTTGCAAGAACGAGAGGAAATTTTCAAATCTTGTTCAAATCGACGTTCTCGCAAATTGTTTTCCCTCGGCTGTTACTTTCCTCGAGGAATAATTTCATAACGAGGAAACATAGAAATTTTGTTCACAGTGTAATATTTTCATAAACTGGTTTGCTGAACCGGCAGGCTATTTTATAATTGGTACGGAACGCGAGGCTACGAGAATTTCGTACGAGGCAACAGTTTTTGAATGCTGTTTGCCCCGGCCCCAGGTTTGCATTATGCGATACACTTTGATGTAAAGTGAAAATTGACTGCCGCGAGCGTAAAGGCTCGTACAAATAAACGCTTGTAAAATTGCCCTGTTACGAAACTCTCTGAGTATTTACCCTTTCTGACAAGGCGTGCGCGCTCCCCGACGTGGCAGTTTTCTTTTCATTTTCCGGCAAATGATCTCCAACGATCGTCACGTTTCGCCGCGGATGATCGAGAGCTTCGCCTCGCCATCTTATCGCCACGTTGGATAGATAGAAAATCCAACCGCGTGAAAGTTTAACGCAACGCGTTCAAAATTCAGAGTTGAAATGCCAATTCCATTCCTAATCCATCTTCAATACCAATGGTAATTGATTAATGACAAATTCTTTTATATTTTTCTTTATAGGAAAAAGAATCATCTTTTTGTCTCTCGTACTTGGCTTCTCATTTCAATTTTGTAACTGAGAGAGCTATTCTTGCAGTATGATTCAAAGTACAAATTCGCAGTCAGACTTACACAGAGATTTGGACACTGTTCTGCGAGTGTATGTAAAAATTTGCAGTCTGATTATAATACATTCGTAATACAAACGAGTCGTCTCAATTTTTACCAGTGAGTTCCGTTCCGTGGAGAATAAGACTCGCGAGGTAAGAAATTCGAGGAGGGATCAATCTCGTTACAGAGGAAGGCAGCAAAACTAAGATTCCCCCTGTCTTCCGCTGGATTATCGAATTGGAACAACTCATCGCGGTAGCTGCATTGCAGCGCTGCAGCTCGGTTCAAGATTTCCATCGATCCCGGGCAAGTTGCGTCGTTACAACTTGAGCTTGTAAATTGCAAGTTTCCAACAAAGTCGAGAGAAAGAGTGAGAGACGAAGCAAGATAGATAGAAAGATAGATAGATAGAGAAAAGAAGGAAACGATTGAAATTAATCCTGAATTAATTTTGCGAGAGGCATACGCGAGAGAGTAACGCGTTGCATTCCCGTTCTCTCCTCTCTCGTATATCTTTCAGCGCCCGGACGGTATCCGCGCGCGTCCGCGTAATTGCAAGAAAATTTGCGAGCCCCCGCGGCAGAACTTATCCGCAACACGGAAGCTAAACTTACTTAGAGCGCGCACGAAGTAAAATTTACTTCTGCAGCTAGCAAGGACTTACGCGCCCCTGGTAATAGAGTCGCGTGTGCCTTTGCATGTAGGCGGTTTGTACATGGCCCCCGCGCTATACTTCTTCCGTATAAAACAATTCCCTTCTGAGCAGGATGTACGCGCGGCGAACGCGAGTTTCTTCGCGAGTCCTCTCGCTGATTCTTTCGCGTGAGAAGGGAAACGGCACGGCGGAAATTTAGATGAGAAAGGGGGTACAGGTATATTTATTGTTGGTGGAAAAAGAGATGCAACGAGATGCAACGAACTGAAGGATGGAATTGTCGATTTTATCAGTAATATTGTCGTGGCACGTTTGAAGAACTGACAAAGCTTTACTAAGCCGATATAGGAAATATTTGGAAGTGAATGGTACCGTTATTAGTGTTGGTATCTCGTGTCATGGAATTTAGATTGAATCACTGGTATGTATAAATAGATATAGACTTTTCTATCGTTGTTAGTAGACTGCAGGTTATTTGTAACTTTGTATAAAATAATTTCTTTTTATTTGTATTCTCAAAAACATCAATTTACATAAAAATCTGGAGTCCACTTACCAGCAATAATAATTATTATAAATGAAGGAATAATTCGAAATTGGCATAGAGCGATTCGAAACGAAATCTCGAGTTAATAGTTGATCTCCTGAAAAAATACGAGTAATATTTAGCATCGAACTGGTTCTACGATCTCGTTACAAATCCCTGTTTTCTACTATTCACCCTACTGGGAACAATCTTACCCCAAGTGTCGCAACGAATTTCACGAATCGCTGTGCCTTTATTTCTAAATTTCTTCAGATTTCTAAATTTCGCGACAGAAAAAAAAGAAGGGAGGCATTTCAGAAGTTTTCCAGATAAAAATTTTATCGACGTGCTCTTGCGGTGCGCGGTGGCGCGGTAACAATGGCGGTCGAGAGTTGCGTATTCCAAGAAATTATATCGTCGTGAAAGTTGGCGAAACCCGCTACGGTGGATCTTCTATTTCGAAGTTTCTCGATTCCTTCCGGTGAGGGGAAAGGGGGGGAGGAAGAAAAAAAAGAAGGGCGAGGACGAAATTCACTGGTTTCGAGGCGGACGAATGTATCATTCGACGTCACGGGAGTTTCTTGCGAAAATTTGCACCGCAAGAAACTTTTATTGCTTTAGCGTGTCAATAACAATTCCATGGCGAACACGCCGTCGTCGTTCTCGAGTTTCCGAACGACGGTGTCGCGACGCTACTCTCCTCCCGCGAGAAAATACGCGAATTCAATTGCGAGGAATACGACGCACGGATACGACAATCTTCTACAGAGATACAGCTTACCGATGTTTACCTGCTAATAATCGATCGTTCGCGGGAGCATTTGGACATTTTTACGAAACACTTGGAAATGTTACTGTTGCCGCGATAAAGACTGTGTTGGTGAAATTTTTCAAATCGGTCTGAAGTTGCAAGATTTTTGCCGCAATTTAGTGAAAAAAAAGAAACATAGATATCTTGTAATCTCTCTCTCTCTCTCTCTCTCTCTCTCTATATATATATATATATATATATATAAATATATAAATTATTATATATAGTAATCTATATATATATAGATACTATATATTATATATATTTTCAAATTTTTTTCAAAATTTAACTTGAATATAACTCTGATTGAAAGTTCACGGAAGTTTGAATTTAAAACAGAGAACTGTTGTATAAAATACTTTGAAATTTTACATTTGAAATTACAAGACTTTTACCGCAGTTTATTGAAAAATTATTATACCATATGTTAGATACTAAATTGATCTCATGTAATCTTTATGTATATTTTCAAATTTCTTTCAAAATTTAGCTTGAACGTTAACCCTGATGTCATCGGAGTATAATGGCTCACTGGAAGTATTTGAACACATAGCACAGAAAACTTCTGCAAAACATTTTGAAATTTTACTGCTACTATAATTGTGTCCGTGAAATCTAAAGTTACAACATTTCTTTTTTGCAGTTCAGTGAAAAATTAGTATACCAGATATTGTACTAAAAATATGTCTTGTATATACATTTCCAAATTTCTTTCAAAATTTGATTAATTTCTAAATTTCTTTGAAAATATACATCACAACTCTGATGTCATTAGAGTGTTAGATAAATTTCATCCACGTTGTACAACGTATCCACGAAAGATGTCTACGAGCGTCCGATATATAACTTTTCGCGAACCACTGTGTTCCAGCTTAAGAAGCTCGAGTAATTGCCGGGATGATTTATAGAAATTTAACGAGTTATCAAAGGATCAGCACGTTCCGCGGTTCTTGAAAGGTAAATGAAAAAGCGATTGCACGAGCAGCAAGGTCTCGAGGAATTAGGCAAGCTTTTTGACTTCCTGTTTGGCAATTACTGCAAGCTGTTTCGTTCGATAAAGCGGTTCACCGTTTTTAGCCACGATTTCATTTCGTCTCTGATCCACAGCGAAAATCCTTCTTAGACCAATCAAATACTCCTCAACATCGTGCTTTCTTCCCTCCTTCGTTTCTTCTTTTTACCTCAATTATCTAATGGCCTTGTGCGCCAATGGAATCGATGCTACCGTGAATCTCCGCGAATCGAGCATCAGTTTCTCTTTCATATTTTCTCTCTCTCGTTCTCTTTTCTTCTCTCTACCTGGTCTATATCATCGATACAGATTTTCAACGGATCGTCCGTTTTGTCGCGATTTATGTTCGAGATTAACAGTGGAATTAGGTCATCCGGCGTTTATATCGGGATCGACTGGTTATTTCTGTGCCGTCTATTTCCGGGGGCCGAGTTAATATATACGGTCCCCGATACACCGGTCGTTCGAATTTACAATCGTGAATTTATAAATATAGCGGAGTTTAAGTTAATTTATACCCGTGCGTCCCTGGTGATCGCTTTGAGTTAATAAATTCTTTGAGATATTAATTCCGCATTGGAAATTGGAAAATTTAATTAAATGCCTGGGCAATTAGAGCTGAGGAGGTACTTAAAAATTCCAAAGGACGAAAATTTATCGATAATGATTGTACGTAACGTATAATAACCTAATAACGCGCGACGACGCTAGTTTTGGGTTGGAACGTGTGAAAAGTGTTGGAGCACTAGCATCCTGTCTATCCTTCAAAAGTTATCACGCGGTTCACGCGCCACTGGCTTCTTCCTACCCCTTCTTTCAAATTATTTTCCCTCCGATTGGAAATGCTTCTTCTACCTATCGCGGACCCGAAAACCTAGGTGCTGGTTCGAAATTAACTGAAATATACAATACAGTGACGTGTGAATCTATATCACGACGTAAGACGACATTCGTCGTCTACAAAAAACTATGAATTAATTATTTTCGCTAGTCTAACAGTTCCTCGGCACTCAAATTCTTCATTTTCCGCCTCTCTTTTTTAATTGAAAAAATTGAAAAGCTCCTATACAAATTTTTTCTGATTCTTCAAATCTCATAACAAAGAATCTGAGTGAAAGACAAATTCTACGTGTCCATATAGAATTCTACATATGTATGATATATAGAATTTTATATGTATCTATTAAAAAAATGCACCGTTATATATCGAATGCACAGTCACATATTAAGAAACAAAGATCGTGCGCGCGAAATTCCTCCCCCTCCCGTCCCTTGGCACCCGCCAAGCTCACTGTAGCTTTGCCATTTTCGCTAGTCTAACAGTTCCTCGGCACTCAAATTCTTCAACCTCCGCCCCTCTTTTTTAATTGGAAAAATTGAAAAGCTCCTATACAAGAGGGACGACGATTAAATTTTTTCTGATTCCTCGAATCTCATAACAAAGAATCTGAATGAAAGACAAATTCTACGTGTCCATATAGAATTCTACGTATGTATGATGGATATATAGAATTCTATATGTATCTGTTAAAAAAATGCACCGTTATATATCGAATGCACAGTTACATACCAAGTAAATCGAGGCAAGCTGACAACAGCGACAGGAACAAAGATCGTGCGCGCGAAATTCCCAATTCCTTCCCCTCCCGCCCCTTGGCACTCGCCAAGCTCGCTATATAGCTTTGCCACACGATCGACGCAACAGAAAACTCGCGAAAAATCGCTGGAACGGCTACGGAATCCCTTCTGCGAGGCGACGTTCTACGAGGCATCGAGGCCGTGACGAAATTAACATTTCTCCTTTGAGCCAGCTCGGAGTAACGCGAGGCGTTCCCCCTCCTCCTCCTAACCCTTTTCGATTGGCGTCTCTCTCGCCGGATATAGGCGACGACGCTGTGGGCTGCGACGCTGCGGAATGCTCGCGTGCCTTTGGAATCGCGATACCGAAACGCGACGAGGGTTATTGGCCGCGTTGTCAAAGGGGCGACACACTCGCGCCAGCGACGATGCTCGCGCGTCGACAACCGAACCCAACCCTTTTACGAGGTGTCGGAATTCTACTACGGGGCCACCCCTCCTCGGACGAGGTGAGTCAGCTTCGCCTCGGCCGAAATTAAGGCTACGCCGACTTAACCTCTTGCGCTGGAATGACGTGCCGTGCACGTCAATCTTTTTGTTCCAAAAGTGCAGTGTTTCCTCAGTTTCAAGTATATCTCGGTATAACCAGGACAAGACGAATAATTAATTTATCACTTCTCAACAATTTCGATCCGACGAGTTCAAGAAGAAAGGGACGAATTATTGTATACGGTGTATGGTCACTCGTTATGGTCCGCAATCAGTTCCCAGAGCAAGTGGTCAAGGGGACAATCGTCGACGATCGTCCAGGCGAACGTGCTGCCTTTCCAACATGATGCACGTCACCGCTTCTTCTTTCCTTTTTTTTCTTTTTCTCTCCGATGATACGAAGAAAAACATTTTGACTTTCCGGGGAGGGGGGAGGGACTCGAAAACTGGAATAGTTCTGTTCGATTCGCAGTGAAATTTATGTTCTGTCCTGTAGTTTGGAGATTGAACTATGGGGCACGTGCGTTTCTGGAAGTATCGTAGTTTAATTATGGTAATTTCTCTTTTTCAGCGACCTCACAAAACTTCCTCGCAGCTGGAACATGCACGCGGAAACTCGATTTATATACAGATATATATGCGCCGTACTTGGTGAAATACAATGGTTCAACATTTAAATTTTCAATTTTTATTACCGTATCTTCGGTGTCCATCTTCGTAATGGCCCTCACGCCATTAAGCTCTTCACGGCTTGTGCCGTGAAAGCTCGCTAGAATTTTGGACATTGTTGTCAACTTCAACAAGTGAACATCCGCCAGTGTTCCTCGTTTATCCCGTTCATCGTTCATTATTCGAACGGTTCAAATTTAAACACGCACGTACGCACTCTTTTTTATATATATATATATATATGTGTTAATTCGCGAATTGAAACACATCAACGTTCACACACGCTAATACCAGGACTCTAAGCGGCGCAAGGCTGGTTACAAGGACGTTCTCGAGCTTGATCCTCGCGCTCTTATGAATATAAATTATCAATATGGGCCGCGCTATCGATCGCCTATAATTTATGGGGCCACTCGCGTGTTACTTGGACCGGCGGCTACGCGAATTTGTTCGCCGTGAGCGTCCGCTAATTCGATGAGCCGTCGTCCATGCGTGGGTCTCACTCTCACCTCGGATTTCACCTAACGAAGCATTGTGCCGCTTCGTTATCGCGATCGACAGGCGAGTCATTCAATAAGAGCGCAAGGATGCGCAGCCAGGTTGCGTTTCTTTCGAAAGAAACGTGGCGTTCGTCTTTCCTGCATGAAAAGAAGAAAAAGAGAAAAAGGAAAAAGAAAATATACCGAGGCAACTTTGTTGAATCAAGCTTCTTATTGACGGTAGGAGATTTTCTGGCTATTCTCCGAGTTTAATCCTTGATTAATGCTCGAGTCACAGCGGCGATAAATAAGCAGTAAATAAATAAACAATTAATCAGTCTGGACTCGTGCATTGTGAGGATACCGAAGGCAGTTGTACAGAGAGATCTATTGTTACACACCAGTTGCAAGGCACAATTCATTCGTATTTATTGCCAATGATTGCTTAATGTCAATGGTCGTTGTGCGTGGGCCTCGAGTATTTCAAGTATCTCCGCTGTGTAGAGAGGATTTGTCTTGCAATGCCGGGTTACGTATGGTTCTCGTTCAACAAAAAATTTTAAAATTCAATTCCAATCTCCTAGCTATCGTTTGTTCGCAAGGATGGCTAAATATTGTTAATAGAAATTACGACTGTTAGAATTTTAGATTAATAATCATTGGATCGTGGATGTTTATGCAAATCTAAACTATAGTGCTCCAGTATATATTTTATGTTCGTTTAGATTCCATGTCATTTGCACTTCTAAAAGTTTGAAATCGAGAAAGCAGAGAATTCTTCGTCTTTAATTTATCGTTTGATCGATAATTCTCTCCCAATAAGCGTCGAATATTGTAAAACACGTTAATTCATCGTTGATCTCAGCAGCAGCGAGCGATCGCTCGATCCTCAAAGACGTATCATTCGCACATTCTTCGCGTCGTCTCGTCAATCCCGATGTTTGACTCTCGACATCACGTGCCTCAAATTTCCGTCTGGAAGCCTCCACGAGATCTCCGCGCCGCAGAGACACCCTAACTAATGCGTGTTCAACCCCAAACATCTCGTTCTCCTGATAATCCTCAATTAGCATCCCACTATAGGCAACAGCAACCTCGGCGTATCTTGAGGGGCGTATCAGACGAGGCTTTCTTCTCGAGATGAATACCAAAGCCTTTGCCAAAGAAAACAGTAGATGGAAAGGACTCACCGTAGAGAGGAGACGAGAAATTTTACACACAGAAAGACTCTGAACGAATGAATTCTGAAATAAGACTGTAAAGCAGATTCTCCACAAACCCACTCTTTCCCATTCTTCTTGCCATTTTAATTTCTCGAATTCGTCTTGATATTAAACAGATATCGACAGTTTCGAGTGTTTGCCAGTGAACGAACACTGTTGAAACGTTATTAGACGTAATTTAAATGCTTTTTAAATCGTTGACGACCAAATAAGTAACAAATTGCTCGATGCGACTCGAACTGATAATCCTGCCTGTCTTGCTGTACGAAGGGTGAGATAATAAAAGAAAAAAAAAAAGGGAGAAGTTTCGCCGTACTGCTCCCCATAAGAGGGGGGGGGGGAAGATACGGAGGCGGAGAGGAAGAGAGACAGAGAGACAGAGAGAGAGTCAGATGCATCACACGCGCTCTCGCGTACATATAATTCAGTTTCACGAGTTGCCCGGCCGCGCGCCGTAAGCACGGGTAGAATATTAACATATGGATGGGGTTGCACAGTGTGAAGCGCTTATCACACAATGGGGCTGCCCATTGTCATGCAGATTCCCCTTGGCTAATATAAAATGATCATCAGACAGATCGGGGGAATCCCCTAATGCTTTAACACCCCGCCAGTCCGGCTGAGCTGTTGCGTTCGTTCGCAAGTGTAGCCATGCGTGATAGGCCAGATACACGCGATAATTATATGCTAAAGGCATGTACGCCACTGTCTAGCCCCGGCCAGATAGGATTTACCATCTACGCGCGTCTATTTAGCCACTTGGATCCCTTGGATTACGGAGATCGATCGAATACCGCGGGGAGAAAGAAATATAAATCAAGAGGGGGATAAATCGAACGGACAGAACTGTTCTTTTTTTTTTTTCTTTATTGTCTTTTTTCTTTTCCTATTTTTTTTTCTTTCCTTTTTTTTTTTAGGTGGGTCCTCCTTCTTGCTTCCGCGGAGGAGAGACGAGGGTTGGTTAGGATAGTCGATCAAATATGCGGCTTAAAAGGCTTCCGTGTTGGTACCGCTTGATTGATTGGAATTTTGCGGCCACCTCTCGGTAATTGGGTTAACTGCTAATGGGAAATTTGAATCGCGTATATCGATTTTAAATCGGCCAGAGGGAGAGACACCCGAGAGGGAGTGACGATGCACTCTTGATGCATCAAAATATATTTATTCTTTGATGAAATAATTTTAATGAGTAATTGATTAAAGGAGAAGATCAGTATCGGCTGCGACCGACGAGCGATTCAGATACTAGAGATTTCTATCGCGTGAATCTACGAATTGTCGCTACCAAAAGTATAATTGTCTCTTCAGTTTCACACTTGGGTAGCGTAAACCTGTCCGTCATAGATCCATCGTATCTGTGTTCAAAGGTGCACAGTCTCGCGAGTAACGAGCCGAGAACTGCGGCCGAACGAACGATAGTTCAATCGAAGAGCAGCGAGCACGTGAAAATTCGCGCCAGAGAGCTCTGTCACTCTTTCTCTCTCACTCTCTCCTATCAAATTCCAGGCTTTTCAAAGGGACTTGTACGTTGAAAGGGATGACTCGGCTCCGCGGCACGGCTGCCTCGATTCACGGGTTTCAGATGGCCGAGTCATTAACCGCACGCGTTAATTGTACGCGGGCGCCTCTTAAAAAGCGGCCGAAGCTTCCTCGATTATATCGCGCCCGCTCGTAATTATCTCGCCGCTCGGCGATTCACCGGAACCTTTTATTCGCGACTTGACCCTTTATTCATCGCGGCCCGACCGCGCCCCCGCTAACGACTATTTCCCTGGCCAAGTTTCTTCCAGCTAATTAGAAAAGAATCTGACGCGAGATCCGCGGTTTCCGGCAGTTTCATTCTCCCGTTCCGCGAGGATATTTCCCCTCGTAGAAATATTCGTTCGAACGTGGCTTGACGTAATTAACGATCTGTTGACCCAGATTGCGCTGGCAACTGGTTGCGCGGACCGTAACGAGTGACCGAACCGTATACAATAATTCTGAACTCGTCGGAATGATATCACTGGATAGAAATGATTAAGAAGCAACAAGCTTATCATTTGTTTTACCTGGGTCATATTTAAATATACCTAAACCTGACGAAATGTTGCAATTCAATACAAAAGATTCTCGACGTGCGTGGCACGTCATTCCAGCGCCACAAGAGGTTAAATTACGAACGTCTGTTTCGCCCGCTGAAATTTTGTTTTCTATCTCTTCTTTCTTTCGTTTTCACTTCCTCCTCTCTTTTTGTCCCTTCTTTTCCCATAATACTGTCCCAAAAACATCGACGACTCCCGTCCTCTCTCGCTTTTCCGGTAGCGAAACGACGCTCGCGTCTTGCCACTTTGCAGCGTATTACGCTCGAATTCGATTTGTCCGTGACGATCGTACCGCCGTCACGAGGACGGCGACGTTAATTTAATCGGCATTCTGAAACGACCGGGGAGAGGGTCAGCCCTACCAACGAAGATGAAAAAGGACACGGCCAAGGTGAAACGGAGAGAACCGTAGAAAGATGGAAAGAATGAAAGAGAGAGAGAGAGAGTGAGAAAGACCAGAGAAAAAGGGGGTTGGGATACTCGAATCTGCAAGGGAAATTAACAATGTTTTCCTCTCGCTCTCTTCCTCGAGGATCACTTGTCACTAAGTAGTCTTCCGCGCAGTGGAACATTCCACTTTAACTTTGCGCCCTGTCTTCATTACTTTGGCAACGAGCGTCGACAAGAAAGAAAAAAAAGGAGAGAAAAAAAAGAAAAAAAACTCTGGCATAGTTGTATACTTTCGCGGCGCTAATTAGAACCTATCAGCAACGCCGGTCTCGTAACGATCCGTGCTTTGTACCTTCCCAGACCCTTGTTCCTCTTCTTACGTCGCGTTCGAGTCTCGAGTTGAATTGCATTGCGCCACCGCTCGCTTTTTCTTCGTCCCCGTCGTCGCGCGCATCAACATAAACGGGCCGATTACCGTAAATCGTTGGTAATTCTCAGACTTCTAAGCACTTACCGCCGATGAACGCCGAAAGACGAATTAATGGCCCAAATACCATTAAGTCAGTCGGTAATTACGTCAGTAGGTCGAGTATATTTTGTGGAAATTTTGGATTTTCCCAGTTGAGAGCAACGCGGCAGGGATTCGTTTCGTTCGTAACGAGTAAAGGGGATGTCGCGAGGGAAGTTTCAAGATTCGACACGTTGTCGAACCAATCTACGATGCTTCGTTACGTTACTTAAATTTTATTAATATTAGCCTGTATATAATCAATGCTGGCAATATTTTTGAAAATGACAAAACACGTGTCACGAAGTCAAGCTGAACTTCAGAGTTCAATTACTTTTCTGTAAATGACGAGGGAGAGTAGACTCTTCAACAGAATTAAGTTTGCCTTTTCATTCAAAGATTCAACGATTCGGTGAAAAAAATTGCACGTCAACTTTCGAGGCAAATTTAAAGTAATCATCAACGTGCATCGTGGGTTTGCTAAAACAAGTATATAATATACAAGAGTTAATGATACATGGTTTCAATTTCTGGAAAAATAATATCTTTCACCATTTTTTAAACCTTCGTAAGAAGCAATAAGAAGTTTATAGTTTACACGAATTACTCCGAATTGTGTGAATTACTTGTCTTCAGAAATTTTTTTTCTGAAATTCTTTTCTTCTTTTGACGTCGTTCATGATAATTATCAACAAATTATAAAAAGAGGAAGTACGAACTGTTAACTAGATTTAAGTACGATGCCCTCTCAGAAGGGACAGTCGAGTGCAAAGAGTTAAATATCCTGCAGGAGCGTGCAAGCGTTACGTCCGATGTCCGACGTGCTCTATTCCACTTAATCGACTCTTTGAACCTCTCTTGGCGCTGATTTTAAAGAGATGGCTAAGACGCTGGCCACGATCCCTTTGTCCGCGAGCAATTTACTGGCTGGCAAGGAGTTTTAATTAACTCGCGTTTGCGAATAATTCGGCGAAAGGCGGAACTTTCCGCGGCAACGGAGGGTTTTTGCGCCTCGATCGTTTCCTTCCGCGCAAGCAACACGCGTCTGAAAAAGCACAGCGTAAATTGTTGAAAATAAGATACGTCTTAAATACGTATTTACGTATTAAAATCAATCTCTTAGGAGAAATATGCACTATGAGTTGAAGAGATTCTGGGAACGCGTTTATTTCACGCTGTAGATAAAGAATTAGGGGACCTGGTTCCACTGCATCTTCGACACTTGAGTTCAGTCTCTCGTTCAGAGAAACGTTCTAGGATAACGATATACCTTCCAGTGGAATAAAGTAAAAGTAAAATCATTTCTTTTACCCATAATTCCCAATATAAGTTTATAAATTTACAAACGCACGAGTAACCGCAAACTGGTTATGGCAGGGCACTTTGACAGCCCCTGGGACGAACCTTGTCTTAGCTGTTTCGCTTCTCCATCGTTCTCTGTGTCTCTCCAGAATGTTTGAACGCCGCGCAGTCTCCGTTACAATAATACCGAGCGTGCAATGAATCTTTAAATCTGAGAGAAAAAAAAATGGTCTGCAGTCTCTACGACGCTCTGGGGACCTGTGGCCTTCGCGTCGCGTTAAGCCGCGAACTTTTGAAAAATCAAGAGACCATGACCGAGAGAAGATTGGAAGATCGAGGGAAAAATTTGTAAGGAAAAAATGAGGAAGATATCGTTTCATTTTTATTCGATAGCTAGGATATTGGTACATTCGTGATTATGACATCTGGTATTGGAGGGAGGACATGAGAAAGACAGGAGTATGTGTGTGTGATTGATGGTGTGAAACAAAACAAGTTAGAAGTAAAAAGATACCAAAGAGAAAGCAATATTACATTAACATTAATATAATTAATATTAACGTGATAAATATTAACATAATAAATATATGTTTATATTGAAGATAAGACTGTAATAACGCCCTAACTTTACATTATTAATATTTCGAGGAAGATATCGTTTCATTTTTATTCGATAGCTATTCATTAGGATATTGGAACATTCGTGATTGGAGAGAGGACATAAGTAAGACAGGAGTCAATAAAACAAGTTAGAAGTAAAAAGATACCAAAGAGAAATATTACATTAACATTAACATAATTAATATTACCATAATAAATACATGTTTATATTGAAGATAAGACTTTGCACTATTAATATTTTTCGTCCCAGCATTACACGCGCGCCGTGTTTTTCAAACTCTGTCGAAAGGTGATCCCTTTGACGATTGCGACATCGTATCCAATATAAACCGATCAAACCGAGGCTAATCAAACGATCGCGCGCGCGCCCAACTTTCGAGGAGCGGCCGTTTCGATCGTTCGAAACGTCGAGCGCACGTCGCGTTTAATCCTCGCGTCAGGATGGAAAATTCCGCGAGAAACGATGCAATTTCGAGGAACGTGGCAACGTGGTTCGAGATAAAAATGACGGGACGCGACGCGGCCCGGGGTTTGGGTACGAGCAAAAATCGTCGCACGGCCGCGCAATTTCCCAGCTTGTCAGCTTGTTCTTGCGGGAGCAACTGGAAGAAAATGGAAGCGCTTCGGGGAACCAGGCTGACCGCCATCGTCGTTCAGTTTCGTTAAGCCCGCCGGCTGTCGGCAACTCGCCCGGCCGCGAAACGTTACACTTTTATGGCAGCTCGTGATTATGTATCAACCTGGACAGATTTATACGTTATGTATGGCCCTGGTATCGATTCCCGGAATGCAACGTGTCCGTTGAGCCCTGTGGGAAATATGCAACGCCGAAGTAATGGCGTTCGCGGGGGTAGGGGGTAGAGGCCAATAGGCGTTAATCCGGAATAGGCACCTGCCGCTGCGTTTCCAACCTGGAGCGGCGAAATAAAAATGAAAGGTAACCGGGGGAAGGAGATGACCGAATTCGGGGATAAACCGAAACCGAATTGCGAATTTTTGGGTAGGGCGGCTGCGTCAAGATGTTTTATGACAGTTTGAATGTTTTATAAGAAAACTACGACAGACACGTCTTTGAGTCTATCAGTAATTCAGAGACATTAGGTTAAAAAAATGTGCAAAGGAAGCATGTGCAAGGGAAGCAGCTTTGTGCGTCCCTTTATGATAGTAAAACAATGGTGTGTGTCTAGTTTGTCATTAAGTCATGTGATTTTGTTCTTTTTAGTCTTCGTGTGTTGTCGTCAGTGTTGAGTAGTTTGTTTGCCGATTGATTTGGGTGTTGCTGTAGGTCTGCTATTACGTGTTTTGCCATACTGATTAATGTAGCCTCGAACATATTTGATACGTAGGTCTTTGTGGAGTGTTTCATTGCTAATATACCATGGTGCGGCTATTATGTTTCTAAGTGCTTTGTTTCGAGATCTCTGTGTTACGTCAAAATTAGGTTTCTTGACACACCCCCATAGTTGTATACATCATAAGTCCAGATGGATATTATAGCTACTTTGTATAATAGCATTTTGTTGTTTAATGTTAATGGTGATTCGTAGCCAGTTCATTTTTCGTAGTTTTAGATTCACTTGCTTTCTTTTGGCTGTGACATGAGCTTTCCAAGTCATTCTCTTGTCCAGATGCATTCCAAGGTATTGAACGTTGTTTGTGGTGGGTATACTTTCGTTGTGCTACATGCCTGGTTATAAAGATTATGTGCGTCGATTTGCTAGAATTCATTTTTATCTTCCATTTTTGAGCCCAATTTCCTAATTCGTTTTTTGACAGTGAATGATGAATCATGAATATGTGGCATTTCGAGACTCTTAAGGCAAAGAATGCGTATAAAGGATACGATAGACATCAGTCGTCTTTGATAGAAATCGTTCTATGATTTCCAGTGATTAGCGATTTTCGAAAGATTGTAGAATAATTTTCTTGGAAGTAACTGTGTGTCGTTGGTTTCGCAAGAATAAGGTTTCATTTCATTCACGCGACGAGGAAAAAGTCACGTAATCGTCAATGGTTGAACAAGTTCGAATCTCCAAACTTGGCGTTTCGATTTACGCGACGCTGGGGGAATATCAATGGAGGAAATAAGATGATGGTTAGTAAAAATTTGTACGTTTCGTTCCTCCGGGCAGTTAATAATTCGGGAAAATTCAAACCTCCTGGAATGGAGGATATTATCATTGAATTGCAAAAGTTTTTCACGTTATTACGAACGTATTACGAAGATGTAATTTCGCATGGATCATAACTCGCGAGCGAGCAGCCTGTCCGAAGGGAAGAAGGATAGAGATTGCGACATTCCGAGCAGTGTGTAAGACATTTTTTTAAAATGAACCGTAATTTGTAAGCGAGCAAGAGAGAAAGAGAAAGAAAGTTTAGAAAAGAAATGTGGAGAGTGCGAAATTTTACAAAGTGTAGTAGACAGGCTGAACTTTCCTTCAACAGGAGTGGAAACAAAAATTCTTGTCGAAAACGAACGTATTTAATAACAGATATATCTGTTTCAATCTCTGACAGGTGTCTTTCGTTTAATTAAATTCCTCTAAAATTTCCCACCATTCTCTTGAATTACCCGAAATTGCCAGAAATAACAAGTTAAATCTCTTTTCTAACAAAGTTCACTGAATTCCTTACGAATTACCGTTGAAAGTACAAATTCATAAGGTCACGCTAGATATTATTTAAGACGAGTCGAAAAATTATTAAACATAATTACGATTCAGCCGGTCAAAAAGTTCGACTTTTACATCGGTTCCTAGAAACACGATAAATAAATTAAAAGAAAGAAGTGTGACGCTGTCGTCGAGAGTCTGTGAGACAACGAAATATTTTTAGAACAAAAATCTCAATACTTTCCACGAAATTGCCGTTTGTCAGTTACATTCTGCAATCGTTGCAGGAAAACCTCCCCCTATTTCATCGTACCGATCCAAATATCCCGTTTCAAATATCCCAATAAAGGAGAAAAAGGAAAAAAAGAAAAGAAGAAAAAAAAAAAAACAGAGAACGATGGAAACGTCGTCTCGTAAAGATCATAGTTTGTTGAACAGGCCACGGGTATTTACGCCGGTAGTTTTTAACGAGAACCGCCGGTTCAATTTTCGCGGCGTTTGATAAATGGGGCGCACGCGGGAAGAACGAGAACGACGCGACACGGCCGCCATGAGATTGCCGGGCGGCGTTCGCGCGTAAATCGCATTGATAACGTGCCAATGTGCAATCGTTTCGTCGCCGATGCCCGTTGTCCGGCGGTGCGATTCCGGTTTCACCAGATTGCGGAAGCGAAGACAAGAAAGAACGATCCCGAATCCCCATTTCCTGACAGAAAACCCCTTGTTCCGGCCGCTGAAAGGACACCGCGCTTCCCCTTCCCTCCCCATCGAGACCTCATGGGAAACGGAGAAAATCGACGCGGAGAACGTTCCGCCGTCCGCCGTCCGCTCGAAGGCTATTTGTTGGCCCGGCATTAAAACATGATGCGGTAATAACTTTGCCTCGAGAAAACCGGGATTCTCTAGCGAATTACTCTGGTATCATCATTATTGGAATTTTTCTGGTAAATACCGTGCAATTCTCTACAACGTGTTATAGAAATTTCGTCTATTTTTTTGAGTGAATAAAAAAATTAGACGCACTGGTCAGAATTTTAATTTCGTCGATGGGATTGTGCTTTTTAACAGCGAGCGGTTCAAAGGTTGATATACTATTTAATAGTATAATAAATATTAATCAACGACATGGTGTTTGACTAGAGAAGAAAACGAGCGAATTATTATCGGAATTTTTTTGACAAATACCGTGCAACGTGTTCTAGAAATTTCGTCCATTTTTTGAGTAAATAAAAAAATTAGACGCACTGGTCAGAATTTTAATTTCGTCGATGGGTACGATAGCTTTTAGATTGTGCTTTTTAACAGCGAGCGGTTCAAGGGTTGATATAATATTTAATAGTATAGTAAACATTAATCAACGACATGGTATTTGACTGGAGAAGAAAACGAGCGAATTATTATTGGAATTTTTTTGACAAATACCGTGCAATTTTCTACAATGTACCATAGAATTTTTATCTGTTTTTTGAATAAATAAAAAATTAGACGCACAGGTCAGAAATTTTAATTTCGTCGATGGGTACGATAGCTTTTAGATTGTGCTTTTTAACAGCGAGCGGTTCAAGGGTCGATACACTATTTAATAGTATAGTAAATATTAATCAACGACATGATATTTGACTGATATTGGAATTTTTCTGATAAATACTGTGCAATTTTCTACAATCTACCATAGAATTTTTATCTATTTTTTGAGTAAATAAAAAATTAGATATACAGATGTCAGAATATTAACTACGTCGATGAATAAGATAGCAGTATTTCTTTCAACAGCGAGTTGTCCAAGGGTTAAAATACTATACAACAATAAATATTAATCAATTCTCGACAATATTCGACTGGAGAAGGAAAACGAGCGAATTATTGTAATATTTCTATTATTGCACCCAAAACCATTTGTCCCTTGCCCTGTCTCCAAATACAAAAATCCACCACAAAAGCAGTCGATTCTCATTCCAAAGAACCAACCAAAGAAACACACCTGACGATGTTCAAAGTTTCGCGTTTTTGCTTGCAACCCATTCTATCGTCTCGCGAGCCTTTATATGTTGAGTGGCGTTGCGATCTGCGAAAGTCGGGGAGGGCGCGCGCAGCAAATCGCGTTTTATCGACACGGTGGCGGCACGAAGCCTGGCTCCCCGATCTCCTCGTCGGGGAAATAATGCTAAAAGTTCATTCGTTACTATCGGGGAGATAAGGCGAACGAATTATGGACTCCTGATAGTATACCCAGAGGGAGGAAGAGAGAGGGCGGGCGATGTCGGTTCGTTTTCGTACGATATAAATCCTGGAACTGTAATTAGGTCGATAAGGCAGCATTTACATCTGGAAACGAGGTACGCCAGCTTTTTGCAGTAAGACGCGCTGGCGTTCGATCGAACTTTCTGTAATTGATAGCTCGTTCCGGTCGCACCGTTCGAGTTTCCGGTCGTGTTCGCCAACGCTTAACCGTTGAAAAGTCGTTGGGGAACGATATAATTAACTTGCTCCTTCTTTCAGTCATTTTCGAACGAATCGTGTTTCTCTATCGGCGAAAGGTTTCTCAAATTCGAGGAAAGTATCAGAGGATCTTTATCGAACGTGTTCTCCAATGCTTGGAGTTTCTTAATCGCGTAAATCTTATTACGTAAGATGAATAAAAATCTGTACGATTTAAATAACAATTCGGCAAGGCTATTCTTTTGGGATTGAAAGATTCTTAAGGTAGATGGAACTCTGACAGATTAATTTTTATATGAAGTAAAAAGTTGCCATTTTTTGCGAGTTACGTAAATGTAATTTTCGGCTTCACATTTCAATCTTTTTTTTTTTTTTTAAATCAAAGTGTTGCACGATGACGTACTTGTTGACGCCAGTGACTGCTTGTTTCAATTGCACGCTGATGGTTGTCTCAAAGCATTTGAAAAAATCTTTTCCTAGTTGTAATTAAAGCGAGATCTAGACATAAAAAATTCCACGAATCTCATGCTCCGCTCTTTGACGCTTGATTATGACTTTTTAAGATGGCAGAGAAGAAATTCGAGGAGAAATTTAAAAGGTTAACTCGTAAAATTTTCATTCGATTAGTTTTTTAAATTAAACACATTCGAGACAGAGAGAGATAGAGACACAGAGAGAAAAAGAGAGAGAGAGGAAGGACAGGAAACTTCGCGCAAATTAATAAAGAAAAAGGCATCCGTTAAAAATAAAATTCCCTTTGACTTCATTTTCCGCGTGAACTTTTGCACGATGTTCGTTTTTCCAGCTGTCGACGCCCCGTTTTTACGACGAGCGACGAGCAAAATTCGTATTATTATCAGCATCGGACGAGACAGAGAGAAGTTTATTAATTTGCCAAACAGTTTAATTACGAGGCGAAGGGTGGTGTGAAAATATCCCTTGCCGAGCTTTAATTATACGAATGCTCCGCTCCGGCCATTGCAAAAAGCTCCGCGACTGCGTTTCAATTTTATTCAAAAGCGCGTTGGCCACGTTATTTGTACGGTATACTGTTTAATAGCGAACGTACATATAAAAAGGATGATAAATATCGTTATTAGCTGTCCGTGAAGAACTTTTCCATCATATACATACGTACGTACATACGTCATCGCACCTCGGCGACAAAATCTCGCTTCGATATCGATCCTGATATATGAAGTATATTTAATGCTATCTGCCGATAGCAGTATATCCATCTTCGTCGGAAGATGAGAGTTTTGCAAGAATAGCTGCGAAAACGATCAATTTGTTTATTGAAAGTAAACAATTACCATTCACCGTCTCGAGTTTTAATTCCATTACTTTTAATTAATATAACAAAATCAGCGAGTCGAGTCTAGATAAATAAATGACGAACGGGGTAAGAAACGAATATTAAATTACCTTGATTATAACGAACGAATCAAATTAGTTAGGGCAATCCAAGCATGAGTTACTCTCGAAGGATGCGAGAGAAACGAAGATTGGCTAGGCGAGATCGCTCGTTCGACAAATGTTTCGTCGCCACCGGCAGAAACTCGGTGTCATAAAACAAAACGGAAATTTAGCCAAGCGCGACAATTTTGTTCTCAGCTAGATCATTGAAATGCGTCGGGGACCGCGCCAGGGAAACGTAGGGATCGGTACGTACGACTTTCAATTTCCACAACAACGATTGTTCCGCGGAGAATCGCCGGGGAAAATTTATGATGTCTCCGTGTAGTTGGAGTAAGCCGGAGCTAAGTCACGGTGATTAGTCACCCGAAAAGCGAGTCGTGGCGCTTTTATCCGCGAACAACTTCCTGATCCGGACAATGGATGGTCCACGGAATATTAGGATTATACTCGCTCGATCTTCGCCCTATTCTGTCTCTCTCTCTCTCTCTCTCTCTCTCTCTCTCTTTCTTCCTCTCTTTCTCTCCGAGTACGCTTTCCAGTCTCGTTCCAACAAATAACCGGCCAACCGTACAACCCGAGTCGAACACCGAAAAATCCGTGGAAATTAACTCAACAGTATTTCTATATTTCTCGACAAAGAAGACTCGCCCAATTTGTGATTTGTGTAAAGTTCAATTGACAGTGGAATATATTATTGTCCAGTGCGAATAGACATTAATTAAATACAAGTCCTTCCCTGACTGACAGTCTAAGTGATAAAGAATCGGTCCTAAAATTAATACACTTTCTAAGACAGTCTAACCTTTACGATACACTGTAAGATAAATATGAAAATATTAGATTGATCAGAAAATAATTGCGCTTTTCTATCCCTCAATTTCAAATACTCCAGAAAAATTGCTCCAATCTGCTTCCTATCTAATGCCAGTGACTAGAAATAGAGCTAACTAAAGGAACGATTGATTCCAAAATACAGATCAGAATGTACAATGTACGAGCAGGAATTTGCAAAAAAGTGTGTGAGAGAAAGTTATTATACGATTATAACATAAAAAACGCAAATATTTTCCGACCAATCTATATGAAAAAAAATATTTCTATCTTGAATTTTCTCTTCTTTCCCCTCCCCCCTTTTTTTTGTTCCCACGAACCGCAGAGAGTCGTCTAATTTCCTATCCAGGGAGACTAGACGATTCTCTTAAATTCCAATTTACCAACGATTCGAAATGCCACGAGCAAGCCGCGCGGGCAAGGGTCGGCAGTGATCAATTTCACTGCATCCCCGGGAGGAATCGTGCGTTTGTCCGTTGAAAAAAAAAAAAAAAAGAAAGGAAGAAAGAAAGAAAAAACCGACAGACAATCAAACCAAATGCTTGGCGAATAGATTACGACAGAGGTTGAACGCTCGCCGACAGCCCGCTGTTCGCTTATTTTCCATCAATTCGATCTGATCTCTCGATTCTTTTCCCTGACCTCTCTCCCCTTCTTTCCTACACCCTCTCGTCACTCTCTCACCTCGATTTCCAACTCTGCACGCGCGATCAAACGTTATTATAAACAAGACGGTGGCAAAGAAACAGGGCGCGCGATCTCATTCAACGAGGCGGTCGTTTCGCGGCATCGCGTCGCGGAAATGATCTTCACTCCGCGGCGAGAGAACGACGCCGTCTTTCAAACCCTTTCGCCGAATGGCTGCTGACTCTGTCTTCCTCGGGTCTGCCAACCGTCGATTGTGGTCGGTTGCTGTTTACCCACCGCGATACTCTTCTTTCAGACGCTCCGGCGAAAAGAAATATCTCTCCGGGGAATGAAACAGGATGGAGAAGATAGCGGGGGACAGGAGACGAGGAGAGGAAGCGCCACGAGGAGATTGAAAAGAGAGAAAACGAAGGAGTTGCGGGGGAAGTAACGAGGGCGAGATTGAGAGCGAAATGGAAATGAGAGGCGCTCGTTGCCTTTCATTGAATCTGAGAGAGATGAGAAACTGCGTCCTGGATGAGACAAGAGAGAGGCGCAGCGTGGCTCTTCGCGCGCGTAAGGAAGTAAACCTTGGAAGTAAACCGAGGATCTTCCCATGTGGTTCAAGGAAATCGCCCGGAGGCTGCACGATTCGCGAAGGCTTGGCGGGCGCGAGTTTGGCGAGGACCAGCGCGAGGAGGGAGGATGAGGGAAGGCCTCGCGACGTGCATATTCCTCGAGCACGAGACGCTACGTGCTTCGGGAGGAAATGTCTGCCTGGAGAACGTGCCGCGGTTGCCCGACAGACACTTGTGCACCAGCGTGAATTTCGGGGCTTAGAAGCGCGAGCGCGCGAGCTTCCAACAGAGAAAGAGACGAATTCCCGACGAACGGTCTGATATCTAAATTATCGGTTCGTTCGGTCGATTTGCTTTTTTCCAGCAACTCGGGAACGTGTCGCGGTTGCCTCAGGTATCGTTGGCGATTTCACGAAGCGAAATCACGCGGCCCGACTATCGATCTTTGGCAGTTTCGGCCTGGCAAGTTTATTCTTTTCAGAATGCTCGGAACACTCGACGGGAAGGTTTGTTGCAACTTGGCGAATCGAGTAACTCGCGTCGCTTTTTTTTTTTTTTTTTTTTTTTTAGTAATTTTACACAGTGGATGGAACATTCGTAACTGTTGATTCTACTTTCAATCTCGACGCAGTTCAATATCAATTTCATTTAATGATAATTTCTGTCTGACAGTATTCATCGAGTAACGTTTCGACTAAGTCCGCGCAATTTAGTGGACTCTCTCTTTTCCCGCGGATTTTCTAAGATGGAGAAAAAGAAAACATTCCTCTGCCAAAGATTCTCCTTGAATTTTCGAAAACGTCGAAACGTTAAATTCGAGTTGATTTACGCTTCCGTGGAATATCTCCGCTCCGATCCTCTTAATATTCCGAAGCGATCCCTGTCTACGTCTCTCAGTACCCTGTTCAGCCTCTTCAATTACCTCTCTCCTCCACCTCCTCCCATCGGTCGACTTATCAATCCGCGAAAATCTCCGTTGCACGCCTGCAAGTCTCCCTCCATCTATCTCGATCCTCCTTGGAGGATCACGCTCGCTGCAACTCGCTCGCCAAGCTTCTTCTCGTCTTTGGTAATGTCTCATCAAGCATTCGCGGCGGATAAGCAGGACGAACGTATGTCGTGAGCCGCGTTTTCAGAATTATCTGCAACTCTTGCCTTTACAGCCGGAGCCAGTCTTCACAAAAGACTGGTGGTAATTCCATTCCCGTGGCAGCCATCAAATTACAAACTGTATCGCGACCATGGAATAAAGAGAGAGAGAGAGAGAGGGATGGAGGCTGTGAGTCCCAGACAGACCCCCTTGCGCGCGATCAGCTGCTAACGATACCAAAAATGAAATTAACCGACCGTACAGGCGGGAAACGGAGGACGAGAGGCAGGGGAACGTTGGATCGAAGCTAATCTCGTCTGGTATAGCTATCTCGATATCTTTGACGTAAATAGATTACCGTGGCGACGTTAGGTGACGTCTGCTTTAACTCGCGAGACAGAGAGGCGGCCAGCGTCTAGCTACACGTTTATACACGCACACACACACACAGTGTTATACAGGGTGCTTCGCGCGACGTGGTATACTGATACGATTCCATTCCTGTGGAAACAAGTGGAAGGTTTTTCTCATCAGCACGAGAGTTTGAAAATTTGTCAAGCGCAAGTGTTTACTGGCAGTAAAAGTAGCAGGGCAGTTTGAGAACGCAAATTGGAACTTCATCTTCTTCCAGCTGCATTTTCTGATGTGACGCGGCCGAAATTTATATTAACAATTTATAAATTATATTGTAATTATAAATATAACGTATATACATCGTAATCGTAAGTATAAATTGTATTTATATCACAATACGTATTTGTAATCGTAAATAAAATTTACCGCGTGGAGACTTCGAAGATAAATGGGGAAAGGGGGAGAAAAATTTCGTCCAGTTGCGAACAGTTGCAATTTTCTCACGAACACACACAAAATTTTCAAATTTGTCAGACAAGGCAGAGATGAAAAGAATTTTCTTTTCGTACGGTTAGGAAACATCCTCGCAGCGCCGTGTCACGCGGGACACCCTGTACATACATGTAGGAAGGAAATCTATATGCAGGGGAGGACGAACAGGGTTTCGGGAAATGCAGAAAACGCACGAGAAGGGAGAAGACACTGGCGTCGAAGAAGTCCTCTCGCCGTCGTCGCCATCGTTGTCGTCGTCGTCGTGGCAGAGCCTTGGGTGACAGAGGGCAAAAACGAACCGAGGGAACGACGATATAAAAAAGAAAAAAGTCAGAGAGAGAGAGAGAGAGAGAGAGAGAGAGAGAGAGAGAGAGAGAGAGAGAGAGAGGCACACGAAGGGGTGGAATTGGATAGAATTGTACGGGACACTGATAAGGGAACTCGGAAGGAACTGGCACGCTTTGACAGCCGGTAAATTAAAGTATACTTCCGCAACGCTAGAAGGCAGATGTGTTGTACGTGGTAATCCGGCTGAGATTCCGTGCCGAGATGAAAGCTAGAACTCGAAAGAGGGAATTTTTTATGAACGAGATCGGCATGCTGTCGCGATGGGAAGGGAAACGCCGGGGAATACCGGGAGGCTGAACGAGGATCGCTGGGAAATGGTGTCCACCTGAGTGCAAGAGACATCGAGACGAGAAGCAGCCAGCGGGGGGAAGTAAAAGAAGTTGTCAGAATCAGATGAGAAGCACGAAAAGAGAGAAAGAGAGGGGGGGAGAGAGAGAGAGACAGAGAGGGGGATAGAGAAACGGAGAATGAAAAAGAAAGGGAGATACTGCTGCGGAGATCGAGCTACCTGGCTTATCTGATCGGTACACGGCAACGAAACGAATCGATGAAACAGGTACTCACGTTGTGAACGTGAGATCGTCCTTAACAACTTCCACGCGAAATCGACGAAATCTTGCCTTCTCGGCCCGATCGACCTGTCAACGTGCTTGATACACTGCACCGGGAAATCTTGCTACTGGCGTATTATATATGACAGTCTTGGTTTGGTCAGTCGTGTTTTGTACGAGGATTTACAGGTGCCTTCCGCAACTATCCGCTATCTCTACATATATATATATACAGGGTGTTTCGTAATTTGCGGGAACTGATTGTGCTCCTAAAAATAATGAAAAAAAGTCACATAAATATATGTCCTATCTGTCTTCGTTTATGAGATATAATGAATTTTATAAACAGAGAAAACTCTCTGTCCGGCCTCTCTGTCCATAGATCGCAATAGTTGATAATTGGCACATATGATTTATGATTGAATACGTAGTAAAATTTCTAAAAACGTGTGAGAAGTTGTGAAGAAACGATAAAAATTAAATATAAAACGATAATAAATTGGTTAATTTATATTATATTATTTTACATTTATTTCCAGGATTCCAAGGTCCTGGAGCCTTGGAACTTTGGAGCTCTGGAACACTAGAATTCTGGAGCCTTGGAACCCCAGAACCCTGGAGGCCTGAAACCCTGGAAATAAATATAAAATAATATAATATAAATTAATCAATTTATTCGTTTCTTCACAACATCTCACACGTTTTTAGAAATTTTACTACGTCATTCAATCATAAATCATATGTGCCAATTATCAACTATTGCGGTCTATGGAAAGAAAGGCCGGACAGAGAGTTTGCTCTGTTTATAAAATTATCTCTCATAAACGAAGACAGATAGGACATATATTTATATGACTTTTTTTCAGTATTTTTAGACGTACAATCAGCTCCCGAATTGGGTCCCACAAGTTACGAAACACCCTGTATATATCTTTTAACTTTCTGCGACTGATTTGATAGATAAGTACGTGTGAGAAACTTTTGAATGAAGCAGCTGTTACACGAAGGACAGTGCAAGTTGGGTTTACCATTGGAACAATATTGCACAAGTCGTTTTTTTTTAACGAAAAGTGCACGATAAAAGTGCCAGGCAAATTTAGATCTTCGACCAACCACGATCTCTCGCGGATCAAACATTTACAGAAAAAAAGAAGCAGCAACGGAGCAACCTTCCTCTTCGCTAAGTAATATAATTCACTTCCCTTAATAAACGTCCCCTTGCCTTGCGCCATCCCATCATCCAAAAGTATCGTCTCAAACAAGAGAAGAAAAAAAAAAAAAAACGTAACGCCACTCGGAGAGAGACGTTTCCTATTTCCGCGAGAGCTTGCCGGTCGGTTGTAAAGGGCACGTTAATGCGGAAAACGTGGCCTTTTTTCCCTCTCTTATCCCTTGCAACGGCGAGGGGAAACGTAACGACTCGGACGCATCTCGAGGATACATAACGCGAACGGTAAAGACGACAGAAAGGAATGCCATACTATAAAGGGACACCGGGGCTGGGTCCTGTTGGCTGCGCTCTCGACGGCGCGCGTCCAGCAAAAAGGCCGGCTCGCAAGGCTCGCTACTGATTTTACAAAGGGACGCAAACCGTTTCAGGGTCTGAGGCGAAAGCGTGGGGGAAAGGGGCCGATCAGTATTCAACTGCAGCCACCGAGTCCAGGGTCATGTGACGAGCTGGACATACACAAGATTTGCCGGAGATTCTTCAGAGTGTACAGGATATGCCTCGCCTGGTAAACTGACCCTACGTGCTCTGGCTCCTTTATACGTCATTCCCATTTCCGATCCGTTCGTCCATGGGAATTTCGATCGGCGCACGGGCCAATTTATTCGGGCAGTCGCGGCCGAAACCTCCGTCCCGGCCTTCCCAATCCGTGGCACGTGAGCCTCCTCAGACCGCCGTTCACCTTCACCGAAAAAGATCACCGCCCCGTGTGTGTCTCTTTTGGTCATTACGCCCCGTCTCGAAACAGCTCTCCGCTGCTCTCTGATCAATCCCGACTCTCGTCGATCCTACCGGTTACAGACGTGACGCGCATAGCCGAACCGATTCAAAGGTGGACCACGGTGGAGAAGAACACGAAGAATATGTACGGTATCGTAATTTTCTGAACGTTCAGTTCCGACGAGCCGAAATGAAAATTTGGTTGGCCACGAATTGGAATTATTATATAGAATTATCGCGTCTTCGATTTTCGAAGGAATTGGAACAGAGAATCAACGCTCAACGTTGTCTGACATTCAGAAATATAAAACATGACAATTGGTTGATAGAGTAAGAGGAGGGAAGGATTTACGTGAATGTACGTGAAGTGGTCATTTTTTCCCACGGTGCCCGGGGGACGTGTGACCGCGCGGCAGAAAATTATTAGACAGCGCGAAGTTACAGGCCGGTGAGCAGAGACACGGAAACGTGGCAAACACCTAAATCCTCGAATCCTGCTATTTTTCAACACCCTTGTCCGCGCGTGTTGCTTCCTTATTAACATCGGGTAATGCTAAAGTCGCCCGACAAGCTGACTTAGCAACTGGTTTCAGAGAGAAAGAAAGAGAGAGAGAGAGAGAGAGACAGACACTTTAGCACCAAGTGTTTCAACGTGCATCCGCAAGGGGCTTCTCCACACACATGTCAAGAAAATGACGTTTACCCGCGGGAAACGTACACACAAACGTCCAAGATGGAGGACCGTGCGTCGTTGCTGCGCCACGAGACGGCAATCCCTCTAACATTGTGGCTCGTCGCGATGTCAGCAAACGCTTCGCGTTCCAAACAGATTAGGTAAATATAAAATAGCTGCGTGTTAATCGATCGCGCGGGAAGTTCGTTTCTTTTGGGAATAAAACGTTGTACTGGACAAGTTTGGAAACTGGAAGAGAAAACAAACGATCGTTTCGCCAATATCACGATTCACCACTCATCGCGCACCAAGTGATTTCGCCCGTTTCAACCATTTTCATTCCCCGTAAGACGAATTCAAACATGCGTCTTCCGTTTTGATATTTACTACGTACTACGTACCATCCTCGTCGACAAGCTCAAATAGAAAAATGCTTCGCAAAAGAATATCAATCCGTTCGATCCTCTAGAAACCGGGAGAGCAACTGAAGGGCTTTGGAGTGTTTATGATGAGGCACATTATGATAATGTAGGAAGTGATAATGAAGAAAGGATTGGATCTAGGTGATGGATAATAAAAGGTTGTGCGTTTCGTCTCAGAGTCGCTGCCTAGATTCATCAGTGGGGGGTTGATGGCAGCGACTCCTTACCCCAGACGCTTGTTGTTCTAACTACTCGTTAGGCTGAACGGTCACCCATCCTAGCGGTGTTCCGCACTCTGTTTGCTTAACATCGAATATCAAACTTCGACGCTAGGCGCACAGCCACTTGCGGCTTGTACAAGTCGGTGTTCGAAACTCGTACTCGAGGGACTCTAGGCCGCTACACAACCTTCATAATCAATCTCTGACTGTTATTATATATCGGAAGCGCGGTAGCCGCGTGGTCTCGATCGACCGGAATTCCACCGATTCGAAACAAGCTTCCATTCGAAGGGGCACGGAACGTAACGCGAAAGCGCGCGATAAAAAGCACGGGGAGACGGGAAGAGCGGAAGGAGGCGGGGGGAAGGGTAGGCGGATGGTAAATGAATGGAATCTCCTGATGAAGGCCGGGAGTGGTGCTCGTGGCTGACATTCATTTTCCGGCTCTCCTTAATGCCGCGCCGCCCCTCGTCCTCCCCCTCTGTACAAAACACAGAGAGTGTCGCGAGTTACCCCTCGTTCCCCTTCGTTCTTTTCCTTTCTTTCAGCCCTGGTTTCTTTCCGCCAACTTCCCCCTCCCCCCTCCCTCCCTCCCTCCCGTCCCGTGGATCTCGCCACTTTTTCCAGGAATCCGAGCAACGTGAAAGGAGCAGATATCGGGATAAAGGAAAGAGGACGACGACGAAACAGAGCGCGAGCAAATTGTCGGCCTTTCCAACCACCGCGGTGGGGTGGCCGCGATGAAAAAGAAAAAAGAAGAAGAAGAAAAAAGAGAAAGGCTGTCGCTGGTCGACGTGGTTCGCGTCAGTCAGCCAGCCTTATCTGCCGCGACTGTCGATCTGGAATGAAAAGATACGACCGGGCACAATGACGACGTTTCCCGCTGGAAAGTGGCAGTTGGTCACGCGGTGAATAAGCGCGTCCTTCTGCCACGAATTAATACGACTCGGCGATGCCACACTCGTGACAGACCGGGGGAAGTGTGCTTCGCTTGTTCTCGGAGAGAGAGAGAGAGAGAAAGAGAGGAGTATTCTTGGAATATTTCAGTCGGAACGGGGCCGGGGGTTGTTGGTGATTCAGGGAGTTAGATCAGAGATTAGCACGTTCGGGTCCGAGTGTACCGCCGCTGATATTTCCAGCGCGTGTAAACGTACATACATCGCCGTAACGTTGCGCCCCGTTGTACGTGAATATTGTTGGACGAGTAATTTGCCAATGCGAGTAAACAAATTAGAAATGCAAACAAACAGAGGGAGTATAAGATAGGAATAATTGTAAATGCATTTGCAGAGCAAGGGATCAAGTATGTTCGACTTGCGTGTTTAGTGCATATGCGCAATAACTTTCTACGTGATCTGTATTCCCTGTTGTTCCATGTTGTTAAATTTTATTCATTTGTTTTAGTTTGTACGCGTCATGCGTATATATATATATATATATGTCTCTCTCTCTATATATATATGTCTCTCTCTCTATATATATGTCTCTCTCTCTCTCTCTCTATATATATATATATATATATATATATATACACGTCTCTACATATATATTTATGAGATTTCGCGCGTGTTATAATCGACCGGTCGTATAATTAATGATTCTTGTATAATTCGTCGAAAACTGTTTCAACGCCAAGTTTAAACCCGTGTGACCATCGGCACGTGTAATTGTTAATTTATTACTGTTCAGTGACGTCTGCTAATACCTTTCACTTTCCGATAATTTTTGAATTTTGTTAAAATCCCGGCTGACACGCGCCGCGCAAATCGTCCCTCTGATAATCCGGATCAATCATCCGTGTTTCATATAAAATTTAACCAGCGTTCTCTCGCGATGATCGTTCTCTCTCACTTTTTTTTTTTTGTTTTTGCTGCTAATATTAATAACGCGTGTCAGGTTACACGACGTCGATTTGCGGGCTCCTCTTTTCACAAGTTTCACGTCAAAACAGCTGTCAATCCATTATTTAGAAGTGAAAACAGAATTTACATTGTTTTTTTCATTTCTCGCGCGGGGACGTACTTCGATTTACGAATTTTGAACTGACGCTGCAATCCGTAATGAGGATTTAGAATCGATCAATTTATTTTCAACATCCCGCTCACAACAACAAACACTCTCGCACGTTTTCTTGCTTCTAAATACAATTAATGAAACGAACGAAACGTCTGTTTACTCGAAGAATCTCTAAACTTTCGAGCGTTGAATAAAACGCAATCTTGAATAAACAGATATCGCTGGAAAGACTGTATACCATCGCCCGTACAAGAGAGAGTCGAAGCCAAAGCACTCTCCAAACCTCGCCGATAACCTCGTCTCTAAAATTTTTCTCACGACATCTCCGTGTCGGTTTACGGTAAACGAATTCTCGGAACACCCGTAGACTCGTCGACGGAAGGAGTTAGCAGCGCCTCCGCCCCGTCGTCTCTCGCCGGAGAAAATCGCGTAAGCCGCCGGTATCAGGAAAAGTATTTACATATCCGCGTGTCAGCCCATCAGCTCCAGGCTTTTCGCGTAAGAACGTCGAAAAGCGCAGAAACTTGGCCCGTAGTTCGCGACGTGGGATGTGTTCCCGGCGAGTTTCGGCGAGCGTGGTCCGCTTTGGTAAGCGGCTTAACCGATCTTTCAAGCGGCTTCGCGCGTCTCTCCGAGACACTTGCTAAACGCACCTGACGTAATCGCAGGTGAAAACTGTCCCTGGGACGAGCTCACAGCTCGCTCTGTCTCTTGGAACATACTTCGGCCACGAGTCACTGAACATTCCGATCTGGTTTCGAACGGACGAAGCCTCCGTCGCGTTGAGATTCCTCGGCGATGGTTCTCTCTCTTCATCCACGAGGCCCGCGAAGCCTTTGTCAGGCGTGTTCATCGCTGGAGTAGATCTCGACTCGCCACGATCCAGCACCCAGCAGTCGTGTCCGGTAGGTTGGATTAACTGTCCGATGGTTATCTCCACCATACGGCTACCATTTTCGACCGGAGCGACGATTTCGCGTCTGGAATGTCACCTGCGAGTACAACCTCGTGGCTCTCTCTTCGTGGCGTTCGAGGTGAACGATATTGCTGGTGGTTCAATTTGAGAAATATATGCGTGACAACTACTGGAACATGTAGCCCCGAAAATATATTTTTTAATTTGTTTGTTAATGTTATATCTTTATTGAAGTAAAAGTATAACAGGTTACACGGGGCCCAGAGCTCGGTAAAAATTAAAAATGGCGAAACTGAAATGAGTGAAAACGGGATTAATCGCGTTTTTGTAAAACTAGAAACACGTGGTCGTAAGACGAATAAAAATGGCTACAAGCAACGGTCGTAGCGGCGAAATAGATCAAATCGAAAAACTGAGAGATAAAACGAACTTTCAACTTTGGAAATTCCAAAGTGACGATCTTCAAATCTATGAATGTGTACGATATTACTATCGTGAGAAACGTGCCTACACAAGATTGAACAGACAAGAAGAAGCAAGAATGGGAGCTCCTAGATAAAAAAGCTCGAAAGGTAATAATTAGAGCAAGAAACCAATGATGCACCTGTTAAATTGTAACACGTCGAAAGAAATGTTTAGAGAACGCCCGTGCAGAGAACAAGACGTGCTTAAGAATATACATATTGTTAAATAATCCACTGCATATTTACTTCAATAAAACATAACAGTTAACATTTCCATTCCTGAAAATATAGCAAACAACGTTGACGTGAACGTCGACCCAATTTCAGACGTGTTCCTTACAACAGAATCATCAACAGACTCTGCAGAAGGCTATCGGTTCGTTGAAGAAACCTCTCATATTTCCTAATCGCGACACAATTGGCAAAATTCGTAATTAAACGTCGTGTCGAAGCCTACGAACGTTCCTCGTTCCGTTGGAAACAATTTCACCCAGTTTCTCTTCCGGAGGTGGTCTCTCCCGGTGGTTGCACGTTCTCCTCGCGTATTCGTTACTGGCTCTATTTACGAAGTTCGGCGAAGCACGTCGCGTATAATACATTTTGCGTGCAACTTTGGTAACGTCGTGTTTCGTCATTTTCCGTGACTGCGTTGTAGCAACTTCCGACGAAGCCCGAGGGAACAGCCCAGACTAGAGGAACGCGAATCGAGAGCCAGGAAACTATAGTAAAAAAGACAAAGGAAGGTACGGACACGTACAAGGTCCTCCTGTATTTAAAGATGAGCTTTTTCTACACTCTCGAAACCAAGTAGAAACGAGAGACTTCGTAAGAGAGAAACGTAATTCTCGCAAGTCCAACACCAAGCACTTCTGTCGTTTCGTTTGCCTTCTCTGTCCTTTGTTCCTTCGTCCTGGTGTTTTTGGAAGGCGTGTCGCTAACGATCGCCGGCGGCAAATTTCCGTCGTACCGTAAATTTTTCCACGAAAAATCTTATCATTTACAATCGCGAGCCATCGCGCCTATAAAAGCTCGCTGTCCGAGGCAGACACTCGTAAACTCGGAAACCGCCCGATTGAACTACCCTCGTCCTGCTTCCAGCCAGAAAAATGGATTTTACGTTTCGCAGTTTCTGGCAACTGTGTTGCGGAGTCGAATACTTTGTCTCTTTAAAATATTCTCGAACATGGGAGGTTCATCGAGGTTTGCATTACAATCCACCAAATGACATTTTTAAGAAAATTCAAACGCAGTTTTGGTTAACTCGATATCTATAAGAATTGAAATCTATCTGAAAATATTTATCACGTGTATTATTTTCAATCATAGTCGAGAATTTGCTTCATTCCCGTATCTCGCTGAAGTTTCCAGTTACAATTTCTAGAGTTATTTTTCAAAAATAACTGTCTTTTAACTCGTTGCGCGGACCACAAAGAGTGACTGAACTGTATACTATAATTCGTCGCTTTCTTTTTCTTTCGAACTCGTCATTTGTTTCGCCCGGGTTACATTTAAATATGCTTAAAGCTGAGAAAATGTTGCAATTTAGAACAAAAAGTGGTACGTCATTCCAGCGCAAGAGGTTAATGGATCCGAAACTCAATCCATAGGAATTAAAATCTATCTGAAATTATTCAATCGCGTGTATTATTATTTTCAATCATAGTCGAAAATTATTTTTCAAGAATTTTCTTTATCCTCGTGTCTCGCCGAATTGCCAAATTACAATTTCTAGAATTATTTTTCAAAAGTAACCGTCTTTAAAATCCGAGAAACTGTTTATCGATCACGTACAGCCACGTACATACGTTCGAAGTCGAAATCGAACCAACATCTGCCGGACCAAAGTTACTTATGATTCATGGGGAAGGAAAAGGCAGAGCAGGGTTGGTTTCCATCGCGATAGCCACGTGGTAGCTTCCCTTCCCTTGTACGGTAAATGGCACGATCCTTTTGTCCGTGACTACAGCCCGTGACTCGAGGGTTTCGTTTGAGCCTTCGGCATTAACATTTGTACAACATTATAACCGTATTACATCCGCTGCAACCCGAGGCCAGCCAAGGGTTTCTTGCGTCGGATCGCGACAAACTTTGGGGCAACCACATCATACTACATCCACATCTCGAACGCGTATTGCTGCTTTTGATGTTGCCATTGTTCCGGATACCATCGAGGAAACACTCGACCTTCCGCGTATTACGATTCCATTCCAACTTCTAAATGTATTTCTTAAGCGCACCGATGTCTGATTTCCCTCGTGCGATTACACGTATACGGTGTATTGTGAATATTTGCACGCTACCGTATCCGTCACGACGTTCACGTACCACGATAGTGTCCATATGACAGTTCTTTTGCACATTATAATCGTTTCGATCAGTCAGACAAATTTTATATTAAATAACAAACGCACATACAATTTATATGTATATAATACGATTATAGAATCGTACTGTGTGTATTGTTAATTTAATATTGATGAAAATGTGACAAGATCTTTATCCAAGGGTCTTTCCATTCAATTGTTGATAATTACTGACTGACAACTACTTTTATAGGAATTTCAATAGATTTTCGATAAATTTCAAAGAAATTTAGATTAATTATAATCATTTGATAATTACTGCTTCATTATATAATTTGTTGTTCTATATAGTATAAAAGTACGTATGTATTAAATTTAAAACAGTTTAGATATATATTCAGTTTAAATAAAATGTTAAATTTTTTTAGAATCAAATGATACAGTAAATTTTTCGATCCTGACAGGGCATTACTGTGTTAGGTTCAAGTACGCATTAAATTAAAATAGAGCAGACTGTAAACGTCGATACTGCAAAAATGCACGGTATGTCTGAGACACAGTAATTCTTACAATTTTGAGCTTAGGTTCCACCTTTTAATTTATAAAAGTATAAAGTTGCACGGAACTTTTCGTCAATTCCAACAAGAGAAGTCCATGTTACTGTCAACAGTTAAACATTTCGCGCGAATAACAGAAGAACACTTTTCACACGTGTACACTTTTTGACACGCCATCATGCTACTTTACATGTCGTGAAAAACGTTTTAGAAGAATTTACGCCGGCCGAAAATTTCTCACTACAAGCGTATAGAAATTCATCATATTACACTCTCCCTCTGCGCACACTCTGAGCGTCAGAATTGCCAATCTTCTCTAGTACATACACGAGATACATTTTTCATAGTATACCCTTTCCGTGCAATTTTTCATTTTAAACTTTCCCGCACGACCTTGTTTGTTTCTTTTTCTCCCTCACGTTGCTTCAATTCCAATTAACAAGGTACAACGTATTCAGCTGTTAATTATACATTGATTCCTTGAGAAGCGAGAGAAAAAAAAATCTCCCCTCAAAATACCACATCTTCTCTCGTTCCATAGTTCGTCTCTATTTCAAGTATATTTTCGAGAGATAAAACGCGCAATGAAACGAGGTATCGTAGCTAGCCGCATTAACGTCCACTTAAATCCCCCATATAAAAATCCCAGACAACTATTAAATCTCTGGTTTGTAGCCTAAATTAACCTCTTTCGCCTCGGTTTCAAAAAGAAGAGATCGTCGTGAAAATCTCGTTCGAGAGGATTAGAGAACACTGACCCTGCGCGACTCATCGCGTCCGTTTCGGCGGAACACAAGGTGAGAGGGGATGAAAACTCGATCCCCGCGAACTCACGCAGGAAAAGGCGCGAACCGTGGTCCGGCGAACCGAAGGGAGTTGCGACGAATGGGGAGGTTATTCGATAAAACTATCGGCGGCTGTCCCCGATCGTCAATGATCGGACATAGCCGACCGCTTCCGGTGTCCCAATGGCGTAACCGTGCTCGTTCGCGGGTCATAACTGCCAAGGGACCGAGCCGTGCCCATAAGTTATCGCGATGCTTGGCCACCGTGACGGTTTTTCATCGAGCAGACGGGAGAATCCGGGGTGCGAACTGCCGGATGAAATTTCAGAAATATCTGTCTATGTGGAGATTTGGCGACGAGGTTAACGGTCGATTAAGCGGAAAGCAGATGAATTTTTAAACGCTCCGAGAGGGGTGAAAGGAAAGGAATCGTGAAATTTTTACACTGACGATTGTCGGAAGCTTTCTCTACTTTCCTTTTCTTTTCTTCTTTTATCTTTCCGACGGTGGTTGCAAGAGAAAATACGATTCCAAAAGTTTATTTTTTCAACGGCGGCTGATGGAACGGAATGGCGATTTTAAAATTTAGATTCGCTTCGAGAGAAATGGAATTTCCATACTGAGGATATCGTCGGAAGCTCCTTTTTTCTTTTTCTTTTTTTTTTTTTTTATTCCTTCAAACGCAGTTACAAGAGGATTGTGAAATTTGGACAGAGTATGCGACATCAATTTCAAGAGAGATTAAAAAAATACGTATGCAGTTATCCAAAACCTGCAAGAAATATTCCGGATCGACATACGTACCTTCCGAAGCCTCCCATGACGATATCGCGAAGACGGTTCAGTCGCCGATTAAACCGTCGACGAGCCGAAACTTCAATAAAGCAAGCAATTCAACCGTCCCGTTGTATTACGTATTTACGTAACAATGGCGGCAGCAACAGGAGGAAGCTCTCCTCGCGCTTCAGTTGACAAAGTCAAGTCCTACCCCATCAGTGCCATTTCCGCCGTGTTCGACGATAATCTCCCCGGGAACGAAGGGCTTCTTCGTGCGACGACGATTGTCTGCCGGAACACCCTCGTCGACCGGCGTATATCGCAGCATCGCTCCGCGTCCCTTAATCGTCTCAGCAAATGTCGGTCACGGACGTCGACGACGTGATCGCGGATCTGGCAGCGTGGTCCAGGCATCCCCCTGGGTCGCCGTGCAACTCCACGACACGGTTTGATAAGTGGATCCGGCCTCGTGCATCCGGCCGACGCATATATATATATATATACAGATCCAAGAGCTATATTTCTCAGTGTCAAAAAGTAAGACGATTTCCAGCGCGCGCGCGTTTCTTACGTTATATATAAAGCGAAGGGATGAAATCGTACGTACGATCCGACGCTTGCCTCAGCGACTTTTCTTCGAGTTTTTCGTGGCGACCGAATCTGGAACCGATGGGGACATTCAGGAACCCGGCTTGTACTTTTGCGAATCGATAAAATGTTTTTCTGAGTTTCCACAGCGCGGTACGTCGCCCGTACGCTTCGTAATAGGGAAGTTTTCGGTGGAATGTTATTCGTCGGATATTTGTTGGAGAATCTCGCGGATGATGTTAACGGGAGTGTATTATTTATTATTAGGTTTATTCGCCATTCTTACGTAAAATAACTGGTATTAAGAATTTTGGAAAATGTCAGTGCCACTCGTTAACGACGCTCGAGCATCGAAAGTACACTACAGATGAAATATTTCTTATTAGGTATCGATCGTCGAACGTGAAAGTGTAATTTCTTTCGGAGAGAAGAGATAAGATTCGTTCTATTTGTGCGATATATTTCCGAAAAAGAATGTCTGAAAGAGGAATTGGAATACAATCAAAAGTTTGTCCAAGCGAAGCTAAGATACCGGGAGAACGTTCTCCCCCCGACCAGAGAATTGATATATTGGACTTAGTTTCCTATCGCTTCGTTTTATCTACGCCCGGGCAGAGATACGCGGGACGGCTTTTAATCGCGTGCCAATATTTCAGAAAGCAATCTGCGGCAAATACACACGCTTGTGTAAAAACCGTGACTGTACCGAAGATCTGGAATCCTCGCTGGTTTTTCTTGCTTCGACGATATTCCAATAACATCGCGCGTTTATTTATCTTACCTACTGGAATTTTCGCGTAATTCTAAAATAATTTTCAAGACCGAGCAGAGAGAGAGAGAGAGAAATTCCCTTCTGCCTCGACGATATTCCAATAACATCGACTCACATTCGTCCGTTTCATTTTCGCTCACCTCCCGTTGAATTTCAGAGACTCAACTCGAGTGAACGTTATCTCTTATTAGCGCCACTAGGTAATTCTCGCAATCGGAAAGAATCAAAGAAACAAGCTTAGCCAGCCACCCGTAAATTTCCACCGAGCTGAAAATCGTGGCCGCGTTTTCACGGCGAGAAGAAACGCTCTGCGCGTATCTCGCGGGGTATAGCGACGATTAGAGGAGAAAGACGAGAGCGAACGGTCTCGGGTGGCCAATGGTGGCAGTCGCCGCGAACGAAACGCAGTCGAGACAAATTCATTTTCCTTGAGCCTTAGATAACAATAAATACCCGTTTCGCCTTCTCTCCGGTATCTTTAATCAGATTTAGGAGTGCTCGGCCAGAAAACCGCTTGTCCTCCTTTTCCTTCGCCTGCCCTCTCATACCTTCGCGCTTACGCTGCTCTTCCGCGAGTTTTGTTCAACAGGCCGAGCTATCTCTCTTTCTCTCTCTCTCTCTCTCTCTCTCTCTCTCTCTCTCTGAATTCCTCGTCGCGTGCAATACGCGCAATTACGACTGTTCGAGTTGAACCCGACCGGAGGAATCGCCGTGCTCGATATTTACCTCGTGTCCCCGTGACAGCGGCTTTATATCCGCGCGGCGGCTCCGCGCAAATTGCTACGTGCCGGGATGACAAAAGAACACGTCGGTGAAACACGGAGGACGAAGGGAACGAGAGCGGACGGGCAATTAACCCGTTGTTAATTAAATTAACTAAATTAGAGGCACGACCGTCGGAGATTCTTTTCAGCGGTTTAAATTAAGCGACCCGAACCCGCAATTCCTTGCAGCCGCGCGCCGCGCTACTGCATTTGCCTTTCAGCGTTTATCTTCTCTCTCTCTCTCTCTCTCTCTCTCTCTCTCTCTCTCGCTCTCGCTCTTTCACTCTCGTTCTCTTTCGTCGAGCAGACGAATCAACTGTTTACTCTGTGCATCCACCGACGCGAGATCGTTGGACGTTTCAAACGTTTCGAAATTTGGTTTCACGCGGTTCACCACGTTTTCTGAGCTTCAGTTACAGTTAATTGTAAGTCGGAGAATTACGGACGGATCGAACGGTGTTTCGAATGAATCAAAGTCTAAAAGTCTCGTTATCTAATCCCGGGATTGTGCAGTGTTTGCAGATGAAGAATTGTTCTTGGTTATTTGATTTTCACTCTAAATTACTGCTCCGTTTATGCGTGCCTCCGTCTGACCAGCGTCTGAATCTACTTGCGCGAACTTGAGCTGTCGTTGTGTCGTAAAATCATAGACACTGGCTAGTTGTATTAATCGATTATCTTCTAATAGATCCGTTCACGTACGTGAAACAATTAATTTGAAATTAATTTCGAATTCGCGATAGATTTTTAATTAAAAGTATCGAGATCCTTCTATATTTCCAAACGTAGACATAAATAAATTGTTAATCGTGCCAAAGCATAACAGATATTGAAAGATCTTGAATAATCTCGCTTAAACTTCCCAATGTAATGATAAAATTACTATCCCGTGTCTTTTTCAAAACTTTAATTACCCCGCCTCATTGTACTATCGTGTCATCAGTGCACAAAAAGAAATTTACGATCCCGCTTGCGCTTACGTCAGGCAGCAACGCTCGGAAATCTGACAATCGCGCCACTCCGGAAAGTCCAATTACACCCGAAAACAGTTCCAGGACGCAAGCCGGGCGCAATTCTTCAGCGGCCGATATCGCGATGCACGATCTCGGCGAGAATCTCCGGTGGCGCGATTCCGAGGCGGCGCGTATCGCGCGAGCCAATCGACCGGGTATATTTTCGTCAGCGCTGGTCGTAAAACGAATCGCGGCCGGTTGAAGTTCTCTCTCTCTCTTTCTCTCTCTTTCTCTCTCTTTCTCTCGGCGAGACGGGCCATTGGCTGACCGCCTCGACGGGACAACATGCAACGAATTCCTGGTTAATTGAGATGCCACGGAGGACTCACCCTTTAACCGGATCCCGGCACCAACAATAAATACTCGTTCCGTGGCGGCCAGTTATCTCGCGTCGACGTATCTTCATCCAGATTCAGGGTAAAATGCCGACGCTGCGCCCGTGTGTGCTACCGCTACCACTTCCACTTCCACACACTCCGTTCTTTTCGGTAGTAATATCACTGTATAATTACAACTTCTGCGGTTACGAGACGAGACGAAACGAGGGGCTCGGGCCAGGCATTTTTCTTATCTCTACGCTGGCCCGCCGCGGCAACCACCGCAGCACCACCGCTCCACCGCCACTTATAGCCAACATAATAGGATTCTATTCCGAGACCAGGTCCCCTTATCTGATCCACCGGCGACCGGCTTCTTCTCCTGGGACGGACACTTATGTGGAGCCGCGACGATGTTGCAGTCGGGCTCCACGATGCTCCGCCATTCCACCGGGCATTTTAGGGGGCTTATTGGCCCTCCAGCTACCCCTCCGAAAGGTTTTTTTCTGGACCTAGGCCACGAGAATGACTGCTCCTTGGAACTGTGCTACTGGTGGATCTGGAAAAGAGTGGTTGAAAAAGGGTTAGATGATTGAATGACTTTAAATACGGGAGATTAGAGTGTTAAATTAGTAGTAATTTAGTAGTAGACTTCTTGCGAATGTAATTGAGAAACGAAAGTTGTTTCAACTATTTTAGAATATATTTTAGAACAGAGCTGGGCTAACTGGCGGTCCGCGAGCCCTTGCCCCCACTTTCCTAATCGCTAGCGCCATCCCCTCCACTGGACTCATGCACGGTGAGGAAATTTCAATGCAGTGGCTAGGGGTAAGGCTAGCGATCAGAAAAGTAGGGGCTCGTAAAAGCTCGCGGACCACCAGTTAGCTGGCTCTGTTTTTGAAATGTTATAATAGAAGTAATCAGAGAATATAGAATACAGAATATCGAAATTTCTCACGTGCGTTAATAGTGTCCAGTTAGCGGAGTATTCTTTTAGAATGCCTGTTGAAAAACAATGAAAAATCTCGTTTCGATATCAGTAGAAAAGTTTCATCATATAAACAACCTGACCGAATGAATTATTCCGGTACGCCCGTTTACGAATGTATCCGCATTCGTTGTAAAATTCAGGGGACGAGAGTTAAAAATGTAAGCTTTAACTTTGAACTTGAAACCAAAGTTCGCTTGCGACGCGTGTTTTTTTTTTTTTTTTTTTTTTTTTTTTTTT
>NW_025110531.1:0-346 GCF_011392965.1 Frieseomelitta varia | reverse complement strand
TTTTTTATTATCTCGAGATTCTGACCGATGAGAGAACTCTAGTCACTCTAGAGGAAAACGATACCCGCTCCGAGTAAGATTTATACGATTTTTCCCGCAATAATGACGCCAGCTTTGCTGTTTATAAATTCATGCGTTCTCGCCGCGGGAAACGGACAATTTATGTGTCTCCGGCGTGCCACTGTCGAACATTTTCCCACGGTGAATGTAACGTTTCTCATACAATCACCTGTGAACGTACACGATCGCATACGTGTACCTTCCTCTATATATTTTTTTCGTCCGGTTCTTTTTTTTTCTTTTTTCTTTTTTTTTTTTTTTTTTGTTCTTTTTTTTTCCAGGGGCC
>NW_025110530.1:73741-101044 GCF_011392965.1 Frieseomelitta varia | reverse complement strand
ATATATATATATATATATATATATATATATATATATATATATATATATATATATATATATATATATATATATACATATATACATACATATATATATATATATACATATATATATATATATATATATATGTCCATAGAAAGAAAAAACGCAATTACTTTTAATAATATAAGATGGTCGCTGAAAGACTGAATGATATAAAACATTTGTAAAAATAACTTTTACAAACACACGTTTTTGAAATTTTTTATTATTTCATTTGGAAATATAATTAATGGATTTTTTAGTAATATTATTTGTGAAAAATAACAAATGAGGGATGTTCACAAATGCTCTTTCAAACCCTTCAGTTTTTCAGTGACCACTATATAGTAATAGTAGCAGTAGTTGTGTAGTAGTAGTTAGTAATACAACAGTAGTAGTCAGTAATAGTAGTCAAATTGCATCTGGCATCGATCTATTGACTCGGGCTTATGCTCCCTTTCCTTCTGTTCCGAGAGGAACCGGTTTCCGGTAGCTAGTTCTACCCACAGGAAACATCGTGGTTACGAGGGGCGTAACTCGTCACGGACTGATGGATTTCTCGTTCTATGGTTGATAAGCATACACGATGGACACATAGTGCGTTCGCGATCAATCTTACCTGCACGCATGCGCGTTGTATGTATAGAAAATAAAAAAAAAAAAAAATAAAAAATAAAAAGGAAAATAAGAAGAATGAAAAAGATGGGAGCAAAAAGGCTGAAAAGAAGGGAGAAGATTATGAAGAAATGAAGCGAATTATTGAAAAGACAAAATTTCATACGGCATCTATTACGAGAGAATATTACGACATTTATTATCTACGAGCAAGAATTTCTTGCACTAATTTACCTTATATAATTTTATAAATTTACCTTTAATATAATATTTTTGGTATGATATTATATTATATATTTTTAGTATATTTATATTGTATATATTTAGTATATATTTTTAGTATATTTATATTGTATATATTTAGTATATATTTTTAGTATATTTATATTGTATATATTTAGTATATATTTTTAGTATATTTATATTGTATATATTTAGTATATATTTTTAGTATATTTATATTGTATATATTTAGTATATATTTTTAGTATAATATTATATTATTCTATACTTATATTTAGTATATTATTGTGGGATGGACAAATTCTGGGAAAAGGCCCAGAAGTTTCCCCAGTGCCCGGCAATTGTAGCCAGATGTCCCAAGTGGCGTACCATGCACTGTAGAGAAAGTTAGGCCTGGGACTTGGGAATGTTTATGTAGCCACAGCACTCTCCAGGCCTAGCATTTAAGATATTAAGGGTATGGATGCGTTTGTGTGTGTATGTGTGTATGAATGACGAATTTTGTGCAGATGAGGAAGAAGGCAGTGAGTTTCGAGCAATCAGAGAGAACAGAGTGAGTTTCGAGCAGTCAGAGAGAACAAAGTGGGTTGAGAGTTGCGAGTCTAGCGATGTTAGCGAGTAAATATTAACAGAAAACAGTGTAAAATCATTTTAAATCATCATTAAACAAAATTTCTTATTTTTTAAATTTAAATAAACAACCATCTTTCATCAAAATTCCTACAAATTGGTCTCAAGCCGAGGTTCCTACAATATTTTTCACCAAAGTTAGAGTGACGTATTCGTACAATACTCGCGTACTGTTCCAATATGTTTCCTATTTTACGTGAGGGATATCGTATGCGTATCATCTTGCTATTGAAAAAAATTTGTTCAACAGCATACAGTGCAAAAAGAAAAAAAATTAAAAATTTATTTATACACATATTTTGCCGTTCTCTAAAATATCCAATAAATATCCAATACTTTAACAAGTTTAGAAACTCGGTACAACCACGGACAATACACGTTAAAATTCCGATATTTAACTTATATTATTAAATATCTTGAAACCATAAATGCTGCTGCAACGAACTTTTGGTTCGGACACCGCGGATGAATATATGATAAACGTTAATACTGAGACGCTGCTCTTGCAAACATTCAACTTTTCTAAACTCTACACGCTGCTATATTCATTTATTAACCACTTGCAACGTGCTGGCAACTGATTGCGGACCATAACGAGTGACCAAACCGTATACAATAATTCGTCACTTTCTTGTTCTTTTGAACTCGTCGGCATGATATCACTAGATAGAAATCTATTGAGAAGTAATAAATTTATTACTTGTTTTGCCTGGGTTATACTTAAATATACTTGAAATTGAGAAAATATTGCAATTTTGGGATAAAAAATTCTCAACGTGCGTGGCAGAAGAGGTTAACCACTTGCGCTGGCAACTGATTGCGGACCATAACGAGTGACCAAATCATATACAATAATTCGCTTTCTGTTTGAACTCGTCGGATAGAAATTATTGAGCAGTAATAAATTTATTATTTGTTTTGCCTGAGTTATACTTAAATACACTTGAAATTGAGAAAATATTGCAATTTTGGGACGAAAAATTCTCGACGTGTGTGGCAAAGTCATTTCAGCGCAAGAGGTTAAATGACGTCGATGCAAGGAAGTTTTACGAACTTTATTATCGTTGTTCAAAGAAATGTTCTCCTCGTTTGTCGTTCCAAAATTCTCTATAAGACATCCGTTAATAATCAGCGAGGGTGGTTTATTTTTTAAACTCACTATTTTTTTCACTTATTGTCATATTTTTCTGTCTTTCCCGTTTCGCACGAAATTAACGCGGTTGTTTGCTAAAGTCCACCCAGAGGAAGTGAAGGATTTATTACTGTGACTCGAGGGTGAAAATAGAGTTGACTCGGTACACGTTCGATCGGCCTTAGGGAAGCATTTTCAACGTCTTTCCTTTCTATATACTCCCGTTGTTCTTGATCTACGTGGTGATCCGTGCCGTTCGAGGATTTTGGCTAAACAAAATGGAAGACGTTCGTTTCTCTCGCGAAATTGGCGTTGTCGAGAACTTGGCTCGCGTATTACCGGATAAAAAGGTTTGGGATAAAAGCCAGAAGCTTGTAAACAATCCGTACGACGTACATAAACGCACAGACGCGGAAAACACCCGTGTTACGCGTGTTAGGAAGACATTTCGGAGGAAATATTACAACCGAACCCGGCGCATACGCGTACTAAACAGTATGCATTTAGCTGGAAAAACTGTATCGTTAAATGCACTTTTTACGCCAGCTTACGTTGTCGAGAGAGATTTCTTTTTTTTTTTCAAATACTGCCGCTGGCAACAAATTATTATTATCGATCCGGTAAACAACGTTAATTGGACGATAATAACGATAGAGGAGGGACTCAATTGACCCAGTTCCAATCCTGCCTATTGAACAACCACCATCTAATTGAACTATTTAGGCGACCACTCGCAAATTACACGTAAAGAGAGATTTCTAGTCAAATTTCTGCCACTTTTTTTTTGTTTCCTATGGAAGAATAAAATTAACGAAAGTCATTTTTGGCTCTGAATTTCTCAATCACAATGTACGAAAAGTTCGAGTGAAAACAACGACATAGAAAAAAAAAGGTGGATGCCTTTATCGTCTGGTAGAGATACTTAGGGTGCACAACACAAGTTAAATTTGACGCAGATGAAGGCATACTGTTAGTACGCGAAGTGTGGAATGGAGTGGGAGGCTTTAATTAAATTAGTTTAGAAGCACCGGATTAACATTAATTAGCTAATTAATGTTGCGGCCAACTGACTCTCAGAAATTAGCTTTTTTGCGTAATTAATCGCCGTAAGAGTGAACGTTGCAACAAGAAGCTAAGAACTTACGAGCCACTGATAACACACACGAATTGTTTCACTTATTAATTGTCAGTGATAATTTCTAACGAACTCGTTAATTAGTCACACGAGCGTTTGCCTTCGTAAATACAAAGACGTTGTTATTCTCGGGCGAGATCAACGAGCAGTTTGTTGCGAGATCGCAACGTTTTACTTATTAATGCATCATCGCTCCTTCGTTGCAAACATGACTGGCTTTTTCTTCTCCAACTTTCATTTTTAAATTAAATTTAAATACCAGTATTTGATTTAATAATTTATGAAATAATTTAGTAATTGAATTTCATAATAATTGAATATTGTAAAATATTATGAATTTTATTACGTTCGTCTTAGGGCCATCGTGCATACAAAATGGTGGCCAAATGAATCGTCGTTTCAAAATTTGCCGATAATCAACTTATCGCGGTTAACACTCCTAATATACGACCGTAGGGAGAATCGATGTTAGAAAGGGACACTCTATTTTAGAATTATATGAATCTGTTTCTATTTTCTAAATAAAAACCAATTGTTTTGTTAAACAATGATTTAACAAAAAACAGAAACTAACAATATAGTAGTAAAATATTTTTATTTAGAATTTATAATAAGTACCTATAATGAAATATGCTCGTGTTTCAATTAACACTAGAGAGAGATTAAGAGACTTAAAATTTCTTTTTATCGAAAATAGATTAAATGGAAGTTTAGATTTAAAAGGATTTAAATCGATGATATTGTAAATTCTAAATTAACTTTATATCAAACTTTCTATATTGTTTTTACATCTTTGTTTCAAATAACACTTTATATTTAGCATTAAGTTTCAGAATTAAAAAATTTAAGAATTAACTTTTTTCAAGCATGTATAAATTCTCTAAACATTACAACTGCTAAGTAATAAAAATAGTTCTTTATTTTGTTGTTTAATAAAATGTCGTAATAAAATTCTTTATTTTGTTGTTTAATAAATTGTCGTAATAACAAGCGGAGGAACTTCAAGTTCGCTTGCACGAAAATGGCCAATAATCCAGATTCACCAGATATTCGATCGATCATTACCGATTCCCCAATTTCGAAGCTCTGTGGCATTTCTATGAGAGAAGATTAACGCAATACGTACCAATTAAAAGAGAACAAATACGTCGCGTCCCATATATTGCAATTCGCTCGTTCGCGATGATGTATCGCGGGCACTGACTTATGTGAAATTAATCACATATATCCGAATGAAAACGCGTAAGTAACCAACGTTCAACATGGTTTCCATACGGCGGGAATAATTGACAAATTTATCGAGTGACAGATGCGCGTGTACGAGCTTATGCGATGCGCAACAACACGACTGCGTTCAAATTTTTGTTAACATCGTTCATATTCTACTAATTATTTGCTAAATAGTTTGCATCGTATTTATAAAATTTATGAGTAATCGTTATTAGGCTGTCTCGAAAGTTCCTTTCGTTTTTAACGAATAATATAGACACAATATTTTATGTTATTATATACATACGTTCCATTCTGATTTATTATTCGTCCATAGATAATACGGAGGCTTCAGAAGTTTCGTAATATCATCTTTCCAAGACTTCTGAAGTTTGCTAGCGAAATAGTTCATTTGGGTGCATTTATTGAGCAGGGATTTCATTTTTTAAATGAAAGGAATATACAGGGTGGACTGGAATTCGTAGTACAAGGGAGTGATTCTACGTCAAAAAATAAGAAAAAAATTTGGTATAACATTTTTTAATCTGGGGCTCGGTTTTCGAGAAAATCGACTTTAAAATTTGTTCATTTTTCAGTTTCCACGCAATAAATTGCTTTCATTGTTAGAGGATGTACTCTTAGCTACTATAAGCAGTATGATTTTCCAACATGACGATGCACCGCCACATTACACGAGGGAGGTTAAAAATTTTTTAAATCAAACGTATTCGTGTTGGATCGGTCGCGATAGTAAAGTACGTTGAACACCAAGGTCTCCGGACCTCACGTCTCTAGATTTTTTTTTATGGGGGCACATCAAAGAACAAGTTTATAAAGACAATATTTCAAATATTACACATTTGAAGCAATAGATTACGGAGAAACTCGAGAAATTAAAAAACCGATATCACCTTACATTCTGTTTAGATATCACTAATTTGTCGAGCAAACTTATGCATGCGCCAACGAGGAGGACATTTTCGACAATTCTTGTAATAGTGTACTGTATTGTAGTATTGCAGTAGAAAGCAGTAATAAGGAATAAAAAATTAATTATCAGTAGGAACACTTTGTACTGCTTTAACCATACAATAAATAATGTTTGCAAACACTATCTCGGACAGAGATAACCGCGGTAGAAGAATAGACAACTAAATCGTTCGCAAAGATGAGCAAACTTTAAAGTCGATTTTCTCGAAAACCGAGCCCCAGATAAAAAAATGTTACACCAAATTTTCTTCTTACTTTTTGACGTAGAATCACGCCCTGCTCGGTTATACTACGAATTCCGGCCCCTGTATGGTACTCAGACGGGATAATATCCAGGAAATGTGAAGGATGAGGTAGAACATCCCCATCTGATTATTATCTGTCCTTTTCATTGAAAAATTCCCTCCGTGGCTCAATAAGTGATATAAAAATCCATCTGTTAAAGCCTCGCTTGCTTCAACGATCGCCGAGCATCGTTGTACCGCCATGAAAATCATCTGTACAATAACGTCTAGGTATCATCGTTAGTTCGTCCTGAACAATTTGGAAACAAGACGAAATCTGATTGGCCATAGCAATATAGTTTCCGATATTACTATAAAGGGGACGACAGAGCTACTCTTCGAGAATCCCTTCGACAGCATTCACTTCTCATCTACAGGAATCCTCGGACATTCCTCGTACTTCAGAACTTCGGATCACGCTTCAGTCACTCTTCGAATTCAACTCTCAACTAAATTTAACCTATTTCAACGCGGCCGTGTTACATTAAGTAGTAACACTGATAGTGTGAATTAACTATTGAGATACGTTACAGTGAGTCTCGATATGGAATGCGACTCAACATCGTCTTCAACGATAATTCGTCAGCACATTCTAGACATTTTGGAAATAGCACTGCGAGGTATCCGAAGAAACGGAGAAAGATGATAGATCATAATTCAATAATACGACATAAAACAGAAAATACATATGTGCATACATTATTCATTTTTGGAACAATCTAATATATCATGACGATCAATTATTTACATTTATTTTCTTTTCAGTCAGATCTTAAAACTCATGAAAGATCGTTTAACAATGCAGTTACAACGTATGTGATAGGAAAGGTGAGCATTTAAAACTCCTTCAACGACGTTCTTTTTTAACCTAGAGAGAATCTGTTGTCCCAAAATTGCAATATTTTCTCAATTTTAAGTATATCTAAGTATAACCCAGGGAAAACAAATAATAAATTTATTAATTATTCTCAATAGATTTCTATCCAGTGATATCATGCCGACGAGTTCAAAAGAAAAAGAAAGCAACAAATTATTGTATACGATTTGGTCACTCGTTATGGTCCGCAATCAGTTGCCAGCGCAAGTGGTTAATGACGCACAGTTCCTCCTTAGGTTCCCCTCGATCCATACAAGTTAATAGAATAGAATTTTAGTATCATAAATTTTAATATCACTTGTAAATGTTGATACTATATCATTGTCTGTGAATTTTCGTTTAATCCAACGAAAAATATTTCATTGTTATACGCGTTAGAAATTTCTTTTTGATTCAAGTAGCATTCGAGTCATTCATTCTTTTCTAATTCAACGGTTCTAAGGTCTGTCATAATCTTCTCACCAGAATCCTTTACTTTCTTAAACAATATCTGTTTCAAGAATAGGACAACAGATTTGCCACCCACGAGATATCCCATTCTTAAAGCTATGTTTATATTAGGCAATTGAATCTATCTTTAAATTATTTACAATTGCTCATCTATATAAATGACGGTATCAATTCAATTGAAACGATTTGTCTGTTTGTTTCTTCAATTATAAATATCAAATATAAATGTAAACAGTTTAAAATGTTGACCACTTGCGCTGATAGCTGATTGCGGACCATAACGAGCGACCAAACCGTATAGAATAATTCGACGCTTTCTTTTTGAACTCGTCGGTACGATATCACTGGATAGAAATTATTGAGAATAATTAATAAATTTATTATTTGTTTTGCATGGGTTATACTTAAATATATTTAGAACTGAGAAAAATATTGCAATTTTGAGATAAAAGATTCTCGACGTGCAAGTCGTTAAAATTTTGCGCTGGCAACTGATTGCGGACCATAACGAATGACCAAACCCCGTATACAATAATTCGTCACTTTCTTCTTTTTTTGAACTTGTCGGTATGACATCACTGGATAGATATTATTAAAAAGTAATAAATTTTTTATTTGTTTCTCCTGGATTATATTTAAATACACTTAGAATTGAGAAAATATTGCAATATTGGGACAAAAGATTCTCGACGTTCAAGTGGTTAACATCCTGCGCTGGCAACTGATTGCGGACCATAACGAGTGACTACAAACCGTATACAACAATTCGTCGCTTTCTTTTTCTCTTGAACTTGTCGGTATGACATCACTGGACAGAAATTACTGAGAAGTAATAAATTTGTTATTTGTTTCTCCTGGATTATATTTAAATATACTTAGAACTGAGAAAATATTGCAATATTGGGACAAAAGATTCTCGACGTTCAAGTGGTTAACATCCTGCGCTGGCAACTGATTGCGGACCATAACGAATGACCGAACCCCGTATACAATAATTTGTCGCTTTCTTCTTTTTTTGAACTTGTCGATACGACATCACTGGATGGAAATTACTGAGAAGTAATAAGTTTGTTATTTGTTTCGCCTGGGTTATACTTAAATATATTTAGAACTGAGAAAAATATTGCAATTTTGGGACAAAAGTTTCTCGACGTGCGTGGCACGTTATTCCAGCGCAAGAGGTTAATCTATCTAAAAGACATAAAAATTTAAAAGAAATGAAAATGTAATTGAAATTGAAAATATATTACCATGATTACTGACAAAGGTTGAATGTCAATTATATTATCGATATATTATCGACGTTTGGTATTATTTCATTGCTTGGAAACGCACACGGAAAAATGGATTTTATAATAACTTTGTAGAAGAAAAGTCACTTTATTAACATAAAGTGAAAAAACACCTGGTCGTTTGAAGTACCTTTTTACACGCTTCTATAAACACTGCGAGTCTCGAACAAGCTCCTGACAAGATTTACTCGCTCGCTGTAACCATTTTGAACGTTCAAGCTGTTAATCATATGGCTGGAGCAGAAGCATTACCTGAAGATGCTTCGATCTCTTTCGCTCTAGTCGCGTCGTGGCAAAGGCGTCGAAGGTTTAAGAGAATTTATAAGATGTAACGAGATTTGGAGTAGCTTGCCATGCACCAGATGGTAAAGAGTGAAAATGCGAGCAAAGACTCGCATTTATACATATATTATATCTTCTATGCGAGAAAATATGAAACATATAAAAAGATATATGGAAATGTAGTAAATCTGTAGAGGGTAAAGTATTTGAGACGTCGAATATATTTGTAAAATACTATATATTCAAAATTAAAAAATAATAATTAAAAAATTATTTTACAAATAATAAAAGACTATATTTGTAAAATACGTATATATTTGAAATTAAAAATGTGTAAAAAATAAATATGCCAATTCTAATTTTGTAACGGCCGTTTTTCTGGTCGAATGAATTCTGCTTTCTAACTTAATACGGTAATGAACAACATAATGATTTTCTAAAAATAAAAAGTAAATTTATTACTTAAAGAGGATGAAAGCGTCAAATTTATGAAACGTATTTACTTTGCTTATTGTAGCGAGATATAAGATTAATGCAAAGCTACGTTCCATATAAATATAAATCGTTTGAAAATAATTGAAACAAAGGAACAAAGGCTGTGCGTATCGAGTAAAAGTCATTTGTCACCTGATTTTAAAAAGAAAACAAAAAGAAACATCTTTTGCATCGCAAATGATAAAATTCGCATCGGAAACAATAATCCAATGAACATTATTTCCATTGATATGTGGTCGTTTTATTCCTCTCAAATGGACTTTTTCTAACAGGAACTCGTTTATCATTCTTTCAACATATTAACTACCAGAGTGGTCAATGACCAATTTGTGACATTTCAGAATATAATTCTGCAGATTTACAACGTTGTATTTTTAGTGATTTGGATAATTTTTATAAAATACAGAATACACTTTATAAAATAAAAGTATGTGTCCTTTGCTTTTCTTTTGCACTCTAATTTCTGAACTCGTATCATGTAAGCTCCCTTAATTTCAATACGCTAAATATGTCATGCGAAAAGTTCTACGATTTAAACTTTAATTTCACATTTGCACAAAGACGTTTATCTCTCTTATTAAAATTTCAATCGTTCTGCGAATCTTTAATTGCATTTCCTATTGCTAGTTTCAAGAGCACTTTCGTATGACATACATATGTAAGCATCAGAGAAAAATGGTGTGGAATTCGCAGAAGCAGGATGGAATAGAGACAGTCTCGTAATTGATCCCAAAGACCAATTGTCTGGTTAAAGCAATTGAGAAGTCCCGCCATATCATTTAGGACAGTGCCGTTTACACGACTATTGCATTCGTTGTACTCTCTTTTCAACGTAACAAAGATATCCGCGATTGAGTCAAAAATATTGAACAACCTGAAATTTTGAGAGGAAAATTTTGTAATTTTCAATCGAGCACAACTGAACAAGTATTAAATTTAGAAACAGGAAAAATTTCAATGAAGATAGAAGCATCGTGGTAGCAATCGTTTCAAATTGAAATGGTATTTTCCTTTTTCCCATGCATCGGGGGAAACATATACATCTTCGAAAGGCTGCGTAATCCGAAAGAGGAGAGATCTCTCGAATGGTTCGCAACAGAAACGCTAGAGAATTCCTAAAGGGTATTACTAAAGAGACATGGCCGCTGCCTGACAGAAACTGTCACAACACCGTATTTCCAACGTCGGATTATCGCCGGTAGTTTTGCTAATCGAACCAAGCGATGACTTTGATCCGACAAACAGGCTTCTAGCAGTGACGATTTAGATTTAAACTAGTTGCGACATTAAACGCGTGCAAGTCAAAATTTTCGATTTATTTCGCGTTAGCTTCTGTCACACGTACGTAGCAAGCGTGACAAATTCTTAGTACGTTTCTGAAAGTCACAGTTAATTAACTGTTTTATTACTTTTAGGGCTTTTAATCTTTTGCGCTGGCAACTGGTTCGCGGACCAACGAGCGACCGAACCAGTATACAATAATTCGTCGCTTTCTCCTTCTCTTGAACTTGTCGGTATGACATCACTGGATAGATATTATTAAGAAGTAATAAACGTATCATTTGTTTTGCCTGGATTATATTTAAATATACTTAAAACTGAGAAAATATTGCAATTTTGGGATAAAAGATTCTCGACGTGCAAGTCGTTAACATTTTGCGCTGGCAATTCATTGCGGACCATAACGAATGACCGAACCTCGTATACAATAATTCGTCGCTTTCTTCTTTTTTTGAACTTGACGGTATGACATCACTGGATAGAAATTACTGAGAAGTAATAAATTTGTTATTTGTTTCTCCTGGATTATATTTAAATATACTTAGAACTGAGAAAATGTTGCAATATTGGGACAAAAGATTCTCGACGTTCAAGTGGTTAACATCCTGCGCTGGCAACTGATTGCGGACCATAATGAATGACCGAACCCCGTATACAATAATTCGTCGCTTTCTTCTTTTTTTGAACTTGTCGATACGACATCACTGGATGGAAATTACTGAGAAGTAATAAATTTATCATTTGTTTTGCTTGGATTATATTTAAATATACTTAGAACTGAGAAAATGTTGCAATATTGGGACAAAAGATTCTCGACGTTCAAGTGGTTAACATCCTGCGCTGGCAACTGATTGCGGACCATAACGAATGACCGAACCCCGTATACAATAATTCGTCGCTTTCTTCTTTTTTTGAACTTGTCGATACGACATCACTGGATGGAAATTACTGAGAAGTAATAAATTTATCATTTGTTTTGCTTGGATTATATTTAAATATACTTAGAACTGAGAAAATGTTGCAATTTTGGGATAAAAGTGATTGCGGACCATAACGAGAGACAACAAACCGTATACAACAATTTGTCGCTTTCTTCTTCTCTTGAATTTGTCGGTATGACATCACTGGATAGAAATTATTAAGAAGTAATAAACGTATCATTTGTCTTGCCTGGGTTATACTTAAAACTGAAAAAATGTTGCAATTTGGAGCAAAAAATTCTCGACGTGCGTGGTACGTCATTCCAGCGCAAGAGGTTAATCATACATAGAACTGATACGCTATCTATGTAGATAGAAGCCAAGCCTGTTTCCTGTGACTGGTGTTTTCTAGTAAACACACTGACTATCCTGTCAATTAAATTAATTAAAGCCCAACGTTCAGGAAAGTTTCTCGATTGCGAGAAAATTCGCGGAGCCTCCTCTTCCCTTCGGCTCGTCCTCTTCTACTCGTAAGTACCAACGGCTTCCTTCCTGCACTTCAGAGTTCCTACGCCTTATGAATACAGCTTTAGCGTGCCTCGTAGAAAAAGTACTTAAAACTTTTACGGCACGGCCCCCCCCTCTACGACAGTAATTGAAAAGCCTAACGAAATGACCACTCACGTTCAAAAATTAATTTCTTCTTCCTTCTCGGTGAACCGGTAAATATTCTTCGAAATTCGTGTCTAAATACAACTCGGCAGATAATTATTGTAAAAAGATAATTTTAGAAAATCTACGCTATACAGTAAGACAGAACAAATTGTCTTGTAATTTTATTTCGTTCTTTCATGATTTTCGAAATGTTATAAAATTATATGTTTTAACATTTTCTGTCTCGTTGTTTACAACAATGTTCTAATATATGGTAGAAAAGTTATTGATTTCATTGCGTTGAAGTAGGTACATACATATATGTATTCGCTCATAAAAGTGTTTGAACAGTAAATTTCCGATGTTCGAAAAATTCTCGACATTTCAATTGTTACAACTTTGTAAAGAGAAATTGTACAATAATCAATCTCAGCTCGTTTTAACGCTTGAAACTTTAAAACTGAATCCATAATGAATTTGAAAATCGAAGCCTCCTCTTTACAAAGACCCCTTAAAACTTGCTGCACTTGATTTTTTTCTCGCTAATTTGTTGAACTTTGAATATCTGGTGAAAATGAATATAACAACGAAACTATTACGATTTTCTAAATATTCAAAGTTTGATAAAATTATGAGTATAACTGAACAAGTATTAAATTTGGCAAAAATAAAGAAAAATTTCAATCATAATACGATCAATTTAGGGGATTATTGTAAATGAAAGAAATTTTTCAATGTTTTTACGTTCGATGACACTTTACTTTCTCATATTAAGGTGTAAAGATAGCTTCGAATAAAGTGAATGACACATTTTAAAAATAGAAGCTTCAAACTTTGAAATGTAGATTTTTCTGCGAAAATAGATTTTTTCAGGTAGAACTTTTCTATGAAATTATGACAGATTAAATATCAATAATTTTTCGAAAATAATGAAACGAATGACGCTAGAAATTGGGCAATTTTGAATCCGGCTGGCAAAGAAAGTATATTGATAAAGGGAATATTTTCTTCTTAGAATTTTGGAAAAAACATCACGTTAGTCGAATTAACGTTAATTTCGATTAAACGAAATCTTATTATACTTTAAAATATATTACAAAAAAATTACCAAAATATATACTTTTTTAAATATTATACTTTAAAATATATTATACAAAATAATTTAAAATGTATATTACAAAATACTTTAAAATATATATTATAATTATAATATATATATATATATATATATAATTATATAATATACAAAATAATTTAAAATATATATTACAAAATACTTTAAAATATATTACAAAATAATTACAAAAAAAATACAAACAATTATAAAAATAAAAACACTACAGAGAGGTACGATATCCTTTTAACGATGAAAAACATCGCGTTCAAAAAAGAAAAAAATAGCAGTAATTAACAAGTTTTACTAACGACGATATTCCAAAGTTTGCTGACAATTTCGATGTTTACTTTTTATAACTTTCCCGTTATCTCTCCAGAACATGTAATTATGCATTTCGAATTCCTTAAAACATATGGCATTATGTCCTGCAAGAAACATTCGTTGCCAATTCAAAATTGGCCAACTTTTACCATTGTCTTTTAACATTCAAACACTTTCATGAGCGACCCACGAGTATGTATAATCTTACTAAAATAATAAAGTAGACCTAAACAAACTCTGCAAATACATCTTATATTAATGATACCGTCTTTTGATCTTGCTCTTATTATTGTGCAACACATCTGATTTTCGATTCAATGCCATTCTAAACGATGACGACTCTATCAACAGCCAGTACAATTATCTTGATTGATAAGTATCAACTAAGAGTTAAATTATTTCAAAACTATTAATTCAATCCCTTGCGCTGGCAACTGGTTTGCAGACCATAACGAGTGACCGAACCGTATACAACAATTTGTCGTTTATAAACTCGCTTAATAATAAATTCGTATATAATATTCGTCGCTTAATAATAAAAATTATTACGAAGTAATAAACTCATCATTTGTTTCGCCTGGATTACATTTAAATATACTTAAAACTGAGAAAACGTTACAATTTGGAACAAAAATTTCTCGACGTGCGTGGCAGCAAGAAGTTAATTGAATTCTACAACTAATATTTAATCAGGGAGAATGTAATATAATATTGAAGATGAAAACGAATATTCTTAACTGTAGTAATCTAGACATAGACAGTAATCTGTCCATATTATTTGAGTGTTGTGCATTCAAATGCATCAATGTTGTTAGAATAAGTAACATCACCGTGCAATCAACGCAAAATAGTTTCGCTTCTAGATCGTCGAGCGAAATACCATTTTGGTTATCGGAGCATTTACCAACGAATACGTTTAGTCGTCCGCGGGTTTATTTCCGTCGCGCAGTACGTCGGATCGTGGTCGATTGATTCCCCGAGATGTGTCAAAGAATATGACACATCCGTAAATAAACTGCTTCTTGCGTGTATGTATGGCACGAACAGGCATACATACGGAGAGCCTTCGAGCGATAACTTCGTTGAAATACGATAAAGAGCGAAGTCAAAAAGCGAGGAAAGGTCGAGGAAGCAGTGGCGGTAACATTTCATCCGGCGATGTGAAACCGGGAGCATCGCGAGAGAACGGGCAAACAACAAATTTTCTACGTCTTTCTTCGTTTTTCCGCTCTACTTCGTCATCGATAAATATCGCGCGCGCGCGCGCGCATGAGGGCGGACGAGGGCGCTTTCAGTTCGTGCTCGCGTTCGCAGCCAATGCTATTTCCGTTTCGCACGGCAATGATAAATATATATATACCGATGAAATTTCCAAACGTACAAACCAATTTAATCTATCCGATTGTACACTTTCAATTAAATTCAGAACTTAACGTTTAATTTGAGAAACCGTTGACCGATCGACTAAATATACCACGCAAACAAAGGAAATCAAATTATTGGCGGCAGCTGTAAGATAAATTTCAACTATGAATCGTACACGTTCCGAAGCTAAAGTGATTCAATTACATTTTCTGAATCTTTTTAAATTTTCGCGTCAAAGCATTTGATCGATGCTTACATTCGTATATTTGAAATAAATTTCCTCGATACTTAAATGGCAAAAATTGTGGAATAAACGTTCAATGCAATTTAATCTATCCGATTGTACACTTTCAATTAACTTCAGAACTTGACGTTTAATTTGAAAAACCGTCGACTAAATATACCACGCAAACAAAGGAAATCAAATTATTGGCGGCTGCTGTAAGATAAATTTCAACTATGAATCGTACACGTTCCGAAGCTAAAGTGATTCAACTACATTTTTTGAGATTTTTTAAATTTTCACGCCAAAGCATTTGATAGATGCTTACATTCGTATATTTGAAATAAATTTCCTCGATACTTAAATGGCAAAAATTGTGGAATAAACGTTCAATGCAATTTAATCTATCCGATTGTACACTTTCAATTAACTTCAGAACTTGACGTTTAATTTGAAAAACCGTCGACTAAATATACCACGCAAACAAAGGAAATCAAATTATTGGCGGCTGCTGTAAGATAAATTTCAAGTATGAATCGTTTAGGTTCCAAAGCTAAAGTGATTCAACTACATTTTTTGAATCTTTTTAAATTTTTGCGCCAAAGCATTTGATAGATGCTTACATTCGTATATTTGAAATAAATTTCCTTGATACTATTAAATGGCAAAAATAGTGGAATAAACGTTCAATGCAATTTAATCTATCCAATTGTACACTTTCAATTAACTTCAGAACTTGACGTTTAATTTGAAAAACCGTCGACTAAATATACCACGCAAACAAAGGAAATTAAATTATTGGCGGCTACTGTAAGATAAATTTCAAGTATGAATTATTCAGGTTCGGAAGCTAAAGTAATTCAACTACATTTTTTGAATATTTTTAAATCTTCGCGCCAAAGCATTTGATCGATGGTTACATTCGTATATTTGAAATAAATTTCCTTGATACTATTAAATGGCAAAAACCATTGGAATAATAATAAATAATCTATTTCAGATGCCAATGCGATTATTCTGCAGAAGTAACGTTTATTTTAAAAGGAAAATTGAAGCAGAATGTACGTACAGTATTTTATCCGTTTATTCATTTTTTGTTTGCAGAATTGATCGATTTGGCGAATGAACGACTCGTACGTTTCAACGTATTAATCGAAAGAATGACCTATTTCATACGTAATATCTTTGACAAAGAATTTCATAGGATTTTTCAAATAAATTAAAACATACGCTGCTGCTTAAAATTACATATTCGGATACTTTGATGGATTTGTAGTTACGTTATTCATCGTGAATGTTATCACAATGAAAAGATTAATGGCAAATGATATCAGAAATTGTAAGGATTGTCAGGATTGAAATAATTTATAAAAGAATTTAACAATAGTGTACACTGTCCCTTGAGATCGTTATTTATTTACTAGCTAATCAATTAGTCAAACGTCCTTGCATTCCAATTCTACACGTAGATACTTAATATACTGATAAACCTTGTTCTAAATGCAAAATCAGTTACGGTTCAATAATTTCAATACTCGATGCATATCTGTTCTACGTTGTCACGTGTATAATCGGTTATTTTATGTGAAAGATATGCATATACTTTAACTTTATTTTTGATGTTGCATGAAATATAAACGGAAATTAAACAAGCTTGACTAGAATTATGTGCACAACAGTATATGCGAGATTACAAGTCTATAACTCAATTAACACTAGAACTATCAGAGTGGTCAATATCTATAATTTTCTATGGAAATTTATAACAGCGTATTTTTAGATATTCGAGTGATTTTTAATAAAATATATTAACAGAAGTTTGTGTTTCTTATCGTATTATTAATTTCTTCTTGTATCATGCACTTTCATTTCTTTGCCACAAATATTTAGTTTAGTAATTAGATAGTTCTAGTGTTAACAATCAACATCATCAATATATTCGATTTGGGTTTGGATTAATCTATTTAATCCGGTATTGTGGGACAGCCGACAACACTTGCACAAAATAGTTATTTTTCAAATAAATTTACAGTCAATGAAAGATATCATTTTTTGTCTTATAATTCTGTATAAACGTAATGAACGCAAACGAAGTTTTTGTAGAAGTCATTTGTTTAGATTTGTACTTAGATTTGTTTAGATTCGTACTCAGCTGATGTGCTTATTAAATTTATGAGTGTGTCACAGATATATGGGCAAAATTCAATGAGTTAGTACTGGCAATCTTTTGTGAATATGTATCTCGAAAACTAGACCCGACTTCCGCTTATATGCAAAGGAAAGAGTTGTTCGAAATATCGATTTCTTACAATTTACAACATATCCAACATATTCGAAAACAGAAAAAAATAGCTTTTCTACTATATGTACATATCGCGACTCTCAATGATATTCAGACGTTAAATATTTAAACTGTTATAATTTTATAAAAAAACAATAAAATGATAAGCTGAAAAATTGGAAGCTTGATGTAGGCTTCGATGACAAAAATTCAAAAAATCGTTGTAACGTTTTCTCCTGATATTCAAAGTTTAACAAATTGACGAAAAAAAAAATCGTACATCGCAAGTTTTTAAGAGTCCTTTTAAAGGAGAGACTTCGATCTTCAAATCCATTGTAGATTCAGTTGTGAAAACAAAATTTTTCACAATGTACTGTTACAATTTATAGTATCAAGAAGAAAAGTGTCTTCATTTTGCTATTATATAGCTGAAAAGATTTTGGAGTAAAATGAACGATTCACTTTAAGAGTAGAGGTTTCAAGCTTTAAAATGATTATCGTTTAGTATTATTTCCTTTTATAAAATCATAATAGTATAAATTATTATTTCCTTCTATAAAATTATATCGTGTCTAAATATTAATAGGAGTCACCGTGTGTTATTAACACAATAGAAATTCTATGTTATATATTAACAAAAATATGTTACAACATTAACAAAAATAACGATCGTTCAAGATTATTCGAAGAATAAATAAAGCTAGCTTTATTAAACTCAAAGAAACTGCATTCTTCGGAGCTGAGTCGTGAAACTGGACAACATTCCTTAGAGATAGACACGTAGCTGAACTTCCCGGAATTTTCGATGTAGTATTACACGACGAAATGACAAACAAGTTATCGAAACTACAGAGTAAACGTAAAAGATAATATCGTTTGAGTTTCCTCCAAGTTTCGTGTACCTCGAGATTCGAGAATATTAATGAATCAAGAAGATACTAAAAATCTCTCGCTTTTAACCTCTTGGCAGCGCTGGCAACTGGTTCGCGGACCATAACGAGTGACCGGACCGTATAATTCGACGCTTTCTTTTCCTTTTGAACTCGTCGGTATAATAATAAATTTATCATTTGCTTTGCCTATACATGAAATAAAATATACATAAAACCGAGAACTAAACTACAACTTTAATATATAATATATAATACTGTACATAAAATAAAATATACATAAAACTGAGAAAATGTTGCAAAATTTTGGAACAAAAAATTCTCGACGTCATTCCAGCGCAAGAGGTTAAGCAGAAATCTTTTTGTTCGCGAAATCTTCCCGAGGCATTCAGCAAAATCAACTGAACAATAAGAAACATCTTGATGTTTATTCCGTGCCGGTGCAATTTATTTCAAGCAGTATTAGGATGCACGAGGTGTAGTCACCAGCCATGTAAAAGACATCAAGAGGGAATTTGCTGTTAGTTGAAGTTCCTTAAGCTCTTCCAAAGTCAAGTTTTGCGAAGCAGCTCGCAGAAAAGCCGATACCCATTTTCCAAGTTTCACAGCGGAAAGATTTTGTTTTTTTTTGGAATATCTGGCACGAAACGACAAATATCATCGCGAATAAATACCGTTTCGTTTTGTTATTTTTATGGTTGGAGGTTAATTCAACAAAACGAAATTTGACGAATTAATTAATTATATTTAATTAGTTAACCAATATTAATATTACAATATTCGAATATGTTCTTGCCTGCTATAAAAATGTAAGTATCTATGAAACTGAACAGTGAATATTTACTTTCATGCTTATTTGCGTCAGTAAAGCAAAGTATTCGTTTACTTTTTTCAGCCACTTGCACGTATCGTTTACAATTCGACATGAAAGCTGCAAAAGACTATACGTGGGAGGTATTACATACCACATTTGACATATTGAACAGACAACGGTTCATTTCTGTCCGTATCGTTTGATGACAAATTGAAAAATGCCTGAGGAAAAAGCGTTCTATATCGTCTTTAATTGTCTCTGACAGATAGTCGGGGCGAACGTAGGGAGACAATGGGGAATAAATGAAAGAATGAATCACCTTTTTCTCATTAAAACCTGAAGGTGGTCTTTCATGGCTACTTCTAGGCAGGCCCCACTATTATTACATTTCCGTATTCGACTTTAAGAGAGTCTAATGCAACAAAGACTGCGAAACAAGGGGGGAGGGGGGGAAGAACACAATGGATGTATAAGCGCATGGGAAATTGGCAGAGCACAGGAAAATGTAAAAGAAAAGAAAGAAGATATGAAAGGGAACAAACACAAGAGATATGAATGTTATCAGATTGATAAGGAAGATCGGTGCAGCGGCTATAAATGAAACGGAATAGAAATCTACAGAAAGTACAAAAGAGGGATGAAACAAAGAAAAGGAGAGAAAAATTGGGGCACGAGAAAATGCGAAAAAAGTAGTAAACAAAGTTGTGCGTCACTGTCAGATTTGGGGATAAATTTTAATTTCAACTTGAATCTACTCCCTGCGTCATTCCATCTAATAAACGATGATACATCAAATCACAAAAATATTGAGTCAGTCACTACTGATGGAAGATCAATACGAAATTTACTAATTGATTGAAGACTGTGTGATAAATAAGTATAATTAGTTATTCTATCTTCTAAAAAAAAATATATACTATTCCTAGGATCTTTTATTAATTACAGTAGAGCCAGACTGTTCGAATAATTAAATATGCATGAACTTATCCCCATTTTATAATTATAGGAATTGGGTATAAAATTAGTAACAGAATGCAAGAGTTTATTGTCGTGATTTAAAGTGTATGTTACACGAAATTAATTTTTTGAGAAAAGATTAAATTGTTTTGCAGTAACAATATTTACATCATTTGGTATTTCAGCATGCTGAAAGCTCCGATTAGTGACATTCATACAGTAATATAGCACTAGTTCGAATAATTGATTACTATATTTCTACATCATTATTATTTTTTCAACAGATCCGTCAATCATGTTTTTCAAAGAAAATTAAGATAATCATTTACAATTCTTATATTAATTCGAAATTTTGATACAGTTGTTGGTTGTTATACATTAGGTTTAAGCTACGTGTCTTTTTCATTCGATCAATTCAACGGTTTCGGACATGATTTAATTTCATGACACTTAACACCATGCTTTATTACTTTTGTTGAAGAATTGTTAAATGATTAAGAATTTTAGTTAATTATAGCCTTTTTACATACGGAGATAAATTTTGCTGCTAATAACAAAGTTTGTATTCCAAAAACAGTGTCCACATCAGAAAGTTAGTCGATTCGTCTGTATCAGACTGAGCTGGTCGTAAATAAAACACATGACTGGGACAGGATTCTTAGTTCATAAATGATCTTGCACCATCGCGATCCATCGCGTGACAATTCACGTTTCGTTTGGTATTAAAATAAAGCAACGGCGGGTAACGTTTACGCAAAGACAGGCTGGTAACCGATGAAATATCACCTCGAGTGGCCAGGCATTTATTGCGCGCTGAATGACGTTCGAATTTCATACCCATAAATTGTAACCCGAGTGAAAGCAGGGTTTCTTATTTACCATCCCTGAATATCGCTTGAACAGAATCAGATTTGCGCTGCAATCTCATCCCCTGGCGCCACGTCACGAGAGAAGGGCCAGAAGGCGAAAGGGAAGCTCGGCCGACGACGGGGTTCCAAGTAAATAGAGAAGAAGCACGACAAAGACAGAGGCGACGATATATTCGAAGCGAAAAAAAAAACAAGACGAGGAGCTACACTGTTAACATGCGTGATAATGATGATTGATCAACCTCTTGCGCTGGAATGACGTCGAGAATCTTTTGTCTGAAATTGTAACATTTTCTCAGTTTTATCTACATTTTATTTTATGTATAGGCAAAGCAAATGACAAGTTGATTATTTCTTAATAGTTTTTAGTTTCCAGTGATGTCGTACAGATGAGTTCAAAAAGAAAAGAACGCGACGAATTGTTGTATACGGTTCGGTCACTCGTTATGGTCCGCGAACCAGTTGCCAGCGCAAGGGGCTGAATTGATAGTTTTGAAATAATCTAACTCTTAGTTGACACTTATCAATCAATGTACGTTTTATTTTATGTATAGGCAAAGCAAATGATAAGTTGATTACTTCTTAACAGTTTCTATCCAGTGATGTCGTACGGACGAGTTCAAAAGGAAAAGAACGCGACAAATTGTATACGGTTCGGTCACTCGTTATGGTCCGCGAGCCAGTTGCCAGCGCAAGGGGTTAAAGGTACTGGTAATACATTTGCGTTAAATAAATTGTGAACGAGAATATGATTATAAAGATTGTAAATTACAAAGACAAATATATATATATAGAGAGAGAGAAAGAAGTAGTAGAATTAAAAATATGTAAACGGTAAGAGAATGAAGAAATCAATTTGGATGAGATGGTTGCAAAACACAATTACTTTTCCTGACGATTTTTTCGAATACACCGCTTACGTTTACACCGCTAAAATTTACAGCATCATTCACTCATCCGTAAAAAAGGTTCGTGGCGACAGCAGTTCAAAGAGCTGGGCAGAAAATTTTACACACATAAAATGACTCAAACACAAAAGTTTAAGGTATTATATAATATTATATAATAATATATATTATATAACAATACAAATATATACAAATATTGTTATGATACATATTATATATTATTATACATAATATATATGCTATATGTTAAATTATATGTTACATTGGTCTTGCTTCGATGGATTCGGACCGTTGAATATTCAAAGCACTCGCTTACTTGCTAAACTCTATACTTCACGATTTTATGCGAGCAAGATGGCAAAGCCATCATACGTTACTTAACCGAGCCTTGAATAATTCATTTATCGGTAGTATACAATTGCTTTCTAATTGAATCGAATCGAATAAAGATGTTAAATTTCGCGTTTACATTAAAATTATCGATGAAATGTTTATTTGGTCGACGTTGTTATCAGATCGTTACCGAATGTCTATAATGTTAAAAGTACTTAAACAAAATTTATTAACAAAAATATGATCTATAAATTTTTTATTTTAATGAACTTTTCAACGTGCTGTAGACATATTTGCCTGCAGAGTTTTACAAGCTATTAAAAAAAATTCGTATTTATGCATTAATTGAATTCTAGAGTACAGAATTTACGTATTTCCGACAAAAAGAAAAAAAAAAAAAATGTATGAAAACAAATTTTGTAGGTTTACAAAAATAGTAGTAAATAAGAAGAACTGATGTAATGAACATTGAATAATAATATCTCGAAAGTGAAAATATGTGACTACAGAAATACGCGGTCATACTGTTATTCATAATTTCGAATCATAGACGGTATTTGTAGGATATATTTGCAGGGTAATGGCATCGATACCGCGAAATTAACGTAAGCTAGTTTATCGTGGTTTCGTGATAGAGAGAATTGACCACTATCATTAACATTCTCGATGATTCAAACCAATCGGTCGTCACCTATGGCTCCAGTTATTCTCACAAATATTTAAACGCAGATAATGGTTCGCACAAAGGTCCTCGCGCAAATATTCTTTCGAAATTGTCAGCGAAATTCAGAATTTCAAGGCGATCCGTTCAAAATACATCGAAACCAAATATTTCGACGACGTATCGTCGCTGACGATTATTAATAACAAGTAAACAAATTTAGTTATAAAAAAAAAGAATAAACTCGTTATGCTTTACAAACGTGTCAGACTAAATTGAAAATTCGTGTATCGCGGGCGTCCCGTTGATATCTCGGAAAATCAAACGTTGGATATCGCGAAATGAAGCGCCTTAAACGAACATGTCGACGAGCATTGTTAATAATTATCAACAAATAACATATTGTACCACGAAAATTAAATTGCATCCGCGTACGTCGTGATTTCGCAGAAATGCAAATTTCGCGCAAACGCGAAACATGCATGAGTTTCGATTATTAAAGCTGGAACGTGGATTTGATATTGGAGTGCGAAAGGAGAGTGTGCAATCCTATCCAACACAGAAAGAGAAGGGGAAAAAAAGAGAAGAGAGCGAGCGTCAGATCGTTGGATCGAAGCAAATCGATGATAAACGTTATACGTGTCAAACTTTTTAATTAGCGTCGCCTATACAGGATGGGCCGGAATTCGTAGTACAACCGAGCAGGGCGTGATTCTACGTCAAAAAATAAGAAAAAAATTTGTAACATTTTTTTATCTGGGGCTCGGTTTTCGAGAAAATCAACTTTAAAGTTTGCTCATCTTTGCGAACGATTTAGTTGTGTATTCTTGTACCGCGGTTGTCTCCATCCGAGATGGTGTTTGCAAACATTATTTATTGTGTGGTTAAAGCAGTACAAAGTGTTCCTACTGATAGTTAATTTTTTTATTCCTTGTTACTGCTTTCTATTGCAATACTACAATACAGTACACTATTACAAGTATTGTCGAAAATGTCCTCCTCGTTGCCGCATGCATAAGTTTGTTCGACGAATTAGTGATATCTGAACAGAATGTAAGGTGATATCGTTTTTTTAATTTCTCAAATTTCTCCGTAATCTATTGCTTCAAATGTGTAATATTTGAAATATTGTCTTTATAAATTTGTTCTTTGATGTGGCCTCATAAAAAAAAAAATCTAGAGACGTGAGGTCCGGAGACCTTGGTGTACGTGACCTTTCAACGTATTTTACTATCGCGACCGATCCAACACGAATACGTTTGATTTAAAAATTTTGTAACCTTCCTCGTGTAATGTGGCGGTGCACCGTCATGTTGGAAAATCATACTCCTTGTAGTAGCTAAGAGTACATATTCTAACAATGAAGGCAATTTATTGTGTGGAAACTCAAAGATGAACAAACTGTAAAGTCGATTTTCTCCAAAAACCGAGCCCCAGATTAAAAAATGTTATACCAAATTTTTTTCTTATTTTTCGCACTACGAATTCCGACCCGCCCTGTATATAACACGTTCAACAACAAGAATAATTTGAAATACGTAGGCAATCACCAAAAGTTCAAACATTTCAACTGCGATAAGAAACATTTTACTTATTCGCAGTAACCGTACTAATTGTCTAACCGATCAAAACACATTTCTCACATAACGAACAAATTATTATTACACAAAATCTTCGAACATTTTTGAACATTTATTGTTTACAAAGCATCTTGTACATATATTATCAAAACTAAGTATTTAAACGTTCATAATTGCTCCACTGATGGACCTTCTTTCTTCTTGAATCTCAAGAAATTAAATTTTTGGATAAGTTCCCTTGGATTTCTACTTCTATTTCTATTCATGATAAATTATGATCATCAAACGTTGAGTGAAAATATGTTTATGAGTAGGAAATGACGACCAATATTAAAAATTGGAAAATGGCGTGCATACACTAATTTATATTGCTAGTCCATGTCAGTTAAGTTAGAAATCTATACGAATCAAAAAAATAGTTATTTTAATTGCGCAATTTCTGTGCACATTATTTTTATCAGTATACTTTGGAGTACTTTAGTAACATTCTTCTCGACTTAAAATTTCAACTTTAATTGACAATTTGTAGAATTCAATCAATGATATGCAAAACTGAACAAACATCTGGAATTTTAACATAAATAATATTTTATAGAATGTTTGTATGTATACAAAAAAAGTAAAATATTGTATTGTTTTGTAGGATATTTTGGTTTTCCCAAAAAAATTTTACCACTAATTTTATCATCACTATTCTGATACAAACTGTTTTCATGTTTTGTGCGGCAATGAATGAAAAATTATCGATAATTGAGATTATTATAAATTCGTAAAAAAACAGGATAGAAATCTACTTGGTCTCATAAAGCTTCCATTATATGTAAAACATCATTATAAAACTTTTATTTTGATTACTCTGAATTAGTTTTTTTCCCAAGATATTTTAACACTGTATAGCAAATGGAAAAGTGTTCTTTTTTTAAAAAAAAAAGAATTGTAAAAATGCACACGTAAGTAAAAATACTGAAAAATTTTATTTACGACAAAATTCATCACGATTGACGTTTCTTCTGCAACGATAAAAGTTACTCTGTGATTTCTTCTTTGTCATTTTATTGAAATTTGAACACAGTTAAACAATAATAATAAAATAATAATAATAAAGATTCAAGAAACCTTAATATTTCGTTATTTAAGCCTAATTAAGTTCAGAATTGAATAAAATAACCAAAAAGGAACAAATCGTATAGCAAGATTTAAGAATTTGTCATAAAGAAAAAATTGATCTTCAAAACCATGATGAATCAAGTCATAAAAAAAATTTTTTAAATGCTTTTGAATTTGGTCGAATTTTTACAGTTTTATGTAGAATAAAGAATAAAAATAATCTCACTCGTCACATGATGTGAAAACATGTTAGAAAAAATAAATAGGTTAGCCAAAGTAGAAGCTTTATACTTTAAAGTAAGATCAACGAGATTATTGTATGATTTTCTTTTACGAAGTTGTAACAATTTAAAGTATTGACAATTGTTCATCATTATATGTTCAGTTATGTTCTTCATTGTATTTTATCTTGTATATACATGTATATAATACCAGATTTCATCATCTTTATTAATTTTTTTTTCTTAGCAACTTGCAACGATATATTTTCACTCTTTTTTGTATTTGATACAATTCATCGATTATTTCGACTTTGTTTTTAAGCATTGCTCGAATAGATTTCGCTTGGGCTGCTTTTTACTTTTCTGAACGAATTGTTTTCAAATGGATAAAATCGATCAAGCAAATAATATTTAAAATTTCTTCTGTTATATTTAGATACGTCTACTGTATTAAAAAAAAAAAGTAAATAAAAATAAAAGTGAAGTTTGCAATATCTCGATAAATCGTTCCAATTGAGTTTATCCTTTCTCTTGTGAGTGATAAATTGTAATGAGTGATAAATCTGGTAATCTTTGAATACAATTTGCCATTTTATGGAATTTTTTCTATTGCAACTGCACATCATTCTAAAATAAAACCAATAAATTCTATTAATACCGAATGATACAAGTAGAATTTCGTTGGATTTGTAATACAATAAGCATAGATTGTGATGTATATGTGTAACATAGTGACATAATAAGAATCATGTGCAATCGATTTTTCAACTAATCATAGCTAATTATACCAATTGTACCAATTGTACAGCATAGTGTATCTTCCTTTTACAATCACATACAAAAACACTAGATTCGTTTAAACTTAAACTACTTTGAGAAAACTATTAAGTACTTGGGAGAGAGACAGAGAGAGAGAGAGAGAAAGTTCATAAGCAAGATCGTTTTCTTAAACCGGCTTTCTCAAATGATGTTTGACTTCCTACCAATCTTTACCTTTAATTATCTCTCTGCTTTTCTTCCGCAAGAAAGAGGGAAAGAAGAAAAATTTAGTTTTCACATGAAACACTTGATTCTCTTAAAAGATATCTATATCACCAAAAAAAAAAAAAAAAAAAAAAAAAAAAAAAAAAAAAAAAAAAAAAAAAA